>NW_019384541.1:686987-701335 GCF_000671375.1 Centruroides sculpturatus | reverse complement strand
TAAATATATATTTATTTATTTATTTATTACAAGGTTTTATACCTTTCGTACGGGGAACAAAGTAAAAACATTACCAAACAGACCTATTTTTAATAACACAGTAAATATAATAATTTCTGTACAGAGTCCAAACTCGTATATACAAAAACCAATACGTAAAATACAATAACCATTACGTACAATATATTTCATATATATATCAATAAAATACAGAAGATACAAAAGCGTCCTTACTTCCGCCGTTTCCAACACCAGGAACAAATAGACAGACTTACTTCACACAGACGATCTTTTATTGTAGTCTACCATTCTGCTACAATATGCAAAACAGTTAAAAATGTTCACATTGTAGCAGAGTCATAGCCTACAATTAAAAGTCGTCTCTGCGAATGAATACCTTTGTTTGTTAGTTTTGTTTGTTAGTTTTTAGTGTTGGAAAGGGCAGAAGTAAAGACGTTCTTATTTCTTCTGTATTTTATCTAGATAATATTCTAAAATGAACAGTTTCATTAAAAATTTCCGTTTTTTACTTTCCCGACTGTTATATATAACGGAAGGAAAGTGTGGCGATTGGTCAATAACTGACTCACAGAGATTTTTACATTTTTGAACTCAGGTCACCTTGAAACGTCGAGAAATACAATAATAATCGGGATTTTTCTGTACGTACAGGTCTTGGTGTGTGTGTGTAGAAAGTGCACGGTTTTTTTGTTCATTCAATTTGAAGCTTAATAACTACCGTGCTTTTTGTCGAAAATTTCTGAAACTTTGAAGGGAAGGGGATTGATGCAATTAAATTTTGGTGGATAAAAGTTAAGGGTGTGGGGAGTTAGAGGGGGAGTCAAATATCATATTTCCAATAGGGTCGTACTTAATGAAGATTTTACTATTAGAATTTACAATTTTTTTAAATTTGTACCCTTTTGCCTTTTTTAAATAATTAATAATGTAAAAAAGTTTTTTAAATAAAATATCATAACAAATGGCGCAATTTTAAATTCATTTTTAGGGAAAGTTACCGAACTCGTTGTTGGATATTCTATTAAGATGATATCTTTAAGAAGAGTGTTTCTATATTATCATTGTTGTGCAAAAGAACTTTTACCTTGTCGAAATTTAATAAATTCAAAAACTGTTAAAAATTATATCTATTAATGCAACAGACATAGTTTTACTGTTCAAAATTTTGAGATATGTTAATTAACAGGTAAACGGTGGATATGTTTTAATCATATTAGTACTATAGCTCGAGGAAAGGACGTTGCAATTAGCAAAAATTCAGAAACGAGTTGCTTAACTCTCCCGGCAACATTTGGTGGCGCCCTCTGTTACGATATTTTATTAAAAATAAATTTTTAAATTTCTAATTATTATAAAATGGCAAAAAGCTTAATTTTAAGGGTAGGAATGAGTTTTATAAAAAAAAAATGTTCGAACCGTCTCGAAACTATAAATCATGACACCTTTATCTCCTCACCACAATTTAATAGCATCAATGCCCCTCACCATGCCAAATTTCGTCAGTAAATTAAGTCAGACCCTACTCAAGATATGAGCAGTGTTGCCGCAATAAAATTTCAAAACGTACTGAAGCGCCTTCAAAAAATGTACTATTTTCCTTCAAAATGTACTAGTTCTATGAATACTTTGTTTACGTGCCTATATATATATATACACATATATAGGCACGTAATTTATATATATATATAGTGTGAGAATGCGGACGCTATTTTTTATTTTCACACTAACTGCGTAGTTAGCGAGGGTGACTTTCGTCGTCCGAAAGTCATCGACGAGGGACCACGATGTCACGTGACCCCCATACGTCCGAGCGACCGGACAAAAAGAATGAGTATATAAGGAGATAAGTTGCGGGAAATGGTAATAAATCAGGGAGAGATGTCAAAAGACGTCAACAAATTCCCAGATTTTTCCCACGCAGATCGGGTACATAAAGGGGTCGGATTTTCTACTCGGGGCGCTTAGCCGAGGAGCTAACGCCGAAGAAACCCCTCTGGACAGCTAAGGAAAACGGACAGCGATCGTCGGGGAAGAAACATCGACGCAGGATCTTCCAGCCCTCTCAGGATATAAGCAGCTCATAATCGCCGCTCCATGAAAGGTAAAAGACTGAGTATTTTCTATTCTCTCCATATACGACGGAATTACTCCTCGGAGAGGTTATCCGAAGAAACCTCCGAAGAACTTCGTTAAGGAAGAACTCTACAGATTGGGAGCGACGGAGCATACACCGTAACCGGACATAGCCGCACGGCCTGAGAAGGACATCGCTCTACATAGCCTTAAAAAGGACACCTCGAATTTAGAAGACGACGATCAGTGCGTTTCATCAACGCCCTATACGAGCATATCCTACGAGGATATGCTACCCTTGCCATAATTATTTATCTCTCTCTAACGTGAGGTCTCTCTCGAACTTTAGCGTTAGGTTAGAATAGATTTTAGAATACCTATTTATATCTTGATACGCGTGTGTTGTATTTAATATCTTTATGTAAATTTTCTTAGTTGTTTATTAAATGTGTTCGTTAATTTAAACCCGTGTAGTCTTTTGGACACCTGATCATTACGCCTCCCACTCCTTTTTGCCTTCCTATAGCCATTACCTGATAGCCAAGCCGGTAAGTGAGGAGAAGCTCTCTGCTTCAGTCCCCTCGGATAGCACAATAGTATATATATATATATAGTTTATTGTCAAATAATTTAATTTTAAATCTTATTTTTGGAATTTTTTGAAAGCTATTTAAAATTAAAAATATATCTACACATCTATTACTTATTATAAAATGAGCATTACATTGACAACATTTATTAATAATACTATTGAATTTCATCTTACAAAGTTAATTTTATAACCAATCGTGCTTTAAAAAATAATTATAAATTTGTTATATTATATTATTTTATTCTTTATTATACTTTAAATTATTTTGATGTTATTGCATCACTTTACGAAGTGGTATATACGTAATTGCATCAGTTTTAGTACCTATTTAATTAATTTCAATCATGACAGCAAAAGATAAGGATGCTTGTTTCTTTTAAACTATTTGATGAAAACGTTACATAAAATTGGGGTTGCATAATCATCCGAAATTATTATTATATTTTTGACTGGAAATTACAGGATTTATGCAATTTTAGTTTAATTAATGTCATATAAAACTGACTGCTCGTACAAGTTTGCTTAAAACATGCAACTCAAAAAACCCCAAAATGGCAGCTCAAGAAGTAGATCACGCGTGTCCTGACCTTCTTATATAGACCTTGGAACAGTCGGAAGCGCGGCCATTTTGGAACCATACGTAACATTAACCCTTATTTCTTTTACTACGATTACTAAAATTGAAGTTCATAATTTAAGAATTAAATTATAGTGGTAGAAAATAATATAAAAGTATTTATATTATTTATACTCGTACAATTTCAAAACTATTTTCTGTAATAATTTGTTTCTGACTTAACGGATATTTTGATATTATTGACGACAAAAGTTTAAAATCATTGATTTCCTTACCTGTCCATTATTTTTGTTTGACGGAGTTGAATTGTTTGGACCACGTGGCATGAAAAATTTTGTCAAGGTCCTGATGAGAATGTGCAGACAACTGAACGTGTGAAAGAAGACCACTGAGTCAAGACCGTTTACACGTGCAACATAGTTGCACGTGTAAACGGTCTTGCAACTATGTTGCTGACGTCGACGGACACACACCATTTGTATGTTGTGATTGGATAATTTAAATTATCAAGCAGTGACACTAGCGAGACTTTATTAAACTAATTTTTTCTCATTTTTTCGTTAGGGCGTGAAATATTAAATTGTACCGTAAATGGTACATGAAATATTATAATGTACTGAAAATGTACTAAAAATCTAAATGTACTTTTACTGGAAAGGGCAAAATGTACCAGAAAAGTAAAAATGTACAGTACTAGGAACGGCAACATTGGATATCAGACGACTATCTTTATCTCCCCTGTCTGTCGACATTTAATTAATCACAAAAATTTAAAAGCATGATTCCTCTTAAAACACAAACCTTCCTGCAAAATTTCATAAATTTTCAACAAAAAGCACAGGAGTTATTCAGCTTCAAAGAGAAACATCCATGCGTAGAGGGGGAAAAAACACCCAAATTTCTTGATGTTTCAAGATCCCTAGTCCAAAATATAAAAATATTGGGGGGGGGGTCATTTTTGACCGATTGCCATACTTTCTGTTATATATAAAGTAAAAATTAAAAAAGGTATAACAGGAATATTGTAGAGATTTAATACAATAAATTATCAAAAACCAATGTATTTATTGTAGTTTTAATTTTTATTAGAATTTTATAGCATTAAAAAATTAACATTAAAATTTTGATTTTGAATCATCATATTTTAATAAATAATTGAATCTATTTCTTTATTGTATGAATCTTATTTCGTTACAAGGGATAACAAAAACAATAATTAGTAATAATATTTAACAAGTTAATAATTGAATTGAATATTTTAATTAGTAAATAACCTTTTATTTATAAAATTTAATTTTTACAGATTCAGTAAAATCAGCAATTGATATATTTCATCATTTCTCTGATAATCTTTCCATGAATACCAAAACATCTTTCATAAGAAACAAACTGAGGACAGTGAACTCCGAGTATATGAAGTTTGAATTTATATTTAACTAATATTACTGTGCAGAAAAGATTTTCTTGTTATTATATGTCTTCTCATTCATCTAAGAAATCTCCCAAAGCACTAAGTATGGAAATAAAATCAGGAAAGTTTTTGAACAGTACAAGAAATATAACACAACAGGAAGAAGAAATTTTGAATACGAGCATTTCTCTAGCGGCTGAAAATTATTCTAAAATATATCCGGATGCAGCCGTATGGAATGCAGAATTGATTCAGAGAGTGGTAACTTTAGGCGTAGTAATGACGCTTACATTGATTGGAAACACGATTATTGTGTTGGTTCTTTCGAGATCGAGGTACAGAAAAAGATCTTCCAGAGTCAATATATTTATTTTGAATTTAGCGCTGGGTGATCTCGCCGTTTGTTGTATAACAATGACTTCAGAACTACTATTCGACGTGAGTATTATATCTAAATCAATATTATAAAAAATATAATTTAAATCTTTTAAAATAATTTCAAATTCATTTTAAGAAAATAAAATAAAGTTAGAATTCTTTTAATGTAAGTTTAGTTCGTTTGAAATAGTGTAGCTATATTTGGAAGTTGAAAAAGAATATTTCTGTGGGAAAGTTGTTATTTCTACATTTGGAATTCCAAAACATTTTTGTTTTAAAATTCGAAGAAAGTTCTGATTCTTTATCAATCCATATAAATTCATATGTGTTATTTTTTTTTCTTCGGTTGAAAAATATTTCTTTTATCCACTCCAAATATTTGAACTTTTACAGTACATGTCTTACATTAAATATAAAAAGTATTATTTTTAATTTTATACTCCAGTGATTCTACAAATTAAAAGTTTTCGACATCTTCATTTTTAATTATATTCTATCAGAATTTTAGTTATCTTAATGTTATACATCTGATAATTCAATTTAAAAATGTATTTTAAATATAAATGATCTAATTCAAGCGTTTAATTTTTTTCAAAAAAATACATTTAAGTTTTAAATTGTTAATTTGTTAAATGTGCATAAATAAATTTTAAATATTTTATCATTTATATAGAATTTTTCTTAACTCAAATCATATTTCTAATGTTAATGAACGTGATAAAATTACCAGATATTGATAAAATATTTCTATATTCAATAAATTTTTTAACCAAATAATTATTTTACAGTTTTTTTTATAAAATTGGAAAATAATTTGATCTTAATTAAATGAATTATAACGTGAAATTTTAATTCCAACAAAAATAAAAAAGGATTTCTTAAAATTTTGAATTGCTATATTTAAATAAAAAGGGAAAAACTTATGAAAATATAATTTAATTTTTTAGTTTTAAAAACCAAGTTAATGGATTTTATATTTTCCGTAATAGAAAAGCACAACCTGTTTTCAATTGCATTTTTTATTACTTTCTCTCCGATTCATGTTATTTATTCCATTTGCTTTTAGCTAATCTGTCGAAAAACAAAAATTTTTAACTCTCTCTCACTTTCCTTTTTTCTTTATTTCACGGCTTCTGTATTTTTCATTAATTTTTTCCAATACATTAATATTGAACGCAAAAACAGCGAGAAAGTTGTATATTGTGAGCTTATGCTGTTTAAAGAAAATTGTTAAGTACAGCTGTGATACGAAAGAATGAAGAATAAACGGGTACAAATTGTTTAAAAATACGTTAATGACGATTAATTATTTGTCTTAGATTACAATATGTGAAATAGACTGTGAAAAGCAGAGACTCTGGGATAACCCAGTTCTACATTCAGGATTATGTAAAATAAAAGAAAAATCAGAGAAATCTTCTCAAGAGTTCTGACACCAGTTAGGATAAATTATCTCGCATCCTAATTTGCAAGTTATTTCTTTTTTGAGTAGAAATACAGTGGGTGATTGGTTAATGAACATAATTCGTTTCAAGACTTTGTTCGTTATCAGAATTGTTCGTTAACCGATTATCGATTTACCATAGGTTTTTATGGAAATTTGATTAGTTCGTTCCGGAGACTCCAAAAAATAAAAAATAAATACTTTTTTACTACGTTTATTTATACGTAATAATAAAAATACACATACATGCAGTCTTGCATTTTTATTAGTCATGTTTTTTCCGTTTGTGGGGGTTAAAGAATCTGTACAATGTCGATTGCTTTTCTCTTTTCTTCAGGATTTTTCGGAAGTAATTAATAGTATTGTAATTTTTTATTGTGTACTGACACAATGAAGTGACGTTTTTCTCAACACTGGGCTAGTTGAATCTTTTATTTAGTTAGAAACTAAATAAGTTTCTAACTAAATTAAAACTAAATTAGTTAGAAATTAAGTTAGTTTCTAACTAAATTAGTTAGAAACTAACTAAATAAAAGATTCAACTAGCCCAGTGTTGAGAAAAACGTCACTTCATTGTGCCAGTACACAATAAGCAAATACAACACGGTTTCGACAACATCAGTATTGTAATTGTAGAAATCCCCAACTCCATTAACCTTATTCTAGTTTGGATTCCACTTGGTTGATCGTTGTTCTGACATCCTCCCACTTCTTCAAAAGATCTTTAGTAGCAGATGACGACATTGGTCCTCTTTCGTCTTCCTCTTTTTCAATTGATAGTTTTTGGAGTTCGTCTGTCGTCAGATCAGTTTCAGATCAGATTCATCTTGATTATACTGTATCTTTCTCAGATAAGATTGAACTGCGTCTTACTGTAGATTTGTTCAAGCCATACTGCCCAGCAACATCAGACATCTTCTACCCACTCTCTACCTTTGCTATTTTACCTTTCGAAAATAAAACTCGACGCAACATTTAACGAGTGCCCGCCCGACATCCTCGCGAATACTATAAAAGAATTGTTTCTGTCAAAAAAATAAAAGACTGGAATTACAAGAGAGAGTTTCAAAGTTTGGAGGAATGCTATCTGATCAGTATATTCCGGGTTGAGCGTCGATGTCGACGTCTCCATCGCTCCGAAAAGTTTCGAATTGTGGCCTTAAGACAAGGGAAGATCAATCGGTATTTGCTATTTTCGTCGCTTCTTTTTATGTTTGTTCAGTGAAGTGTTTGTTGTCCGATCATAAAAATCTTTCGCGAAAGTGTTCGTTCTCCGATTTGTTCGTTAACCGATCTGTTCGTTAACCCATCATCCACTGTATATTAGAAACTTGACTGAAATTTAGGAGGGTTTTAATTGAATTGTTAAAAACGTGGGATATATGAATTACCTGGAGTTAAGCACTAAAGAGTCGAAGGCAATAATTAAAAAATAAATTTAATAAGGGATGACCAATGTTATTATACAAATATGTTAATTTAAAAAATATATATATGGTATTATAATAAAAGTAAACCACGAGATTATAAATGATTCCAAAGGAGATAAAATAATGACAATCTATTCCCTACTGCTTTTCTATACGAGAGAGTTTACATATTAAAATTATATTACCTGCAGTTCACCCATATTTGATGTGGAGAGTTAAAAGTTCTTGGAAACAAGTAAAGGTAGAGAACTGGGAGAAGGACGAGAGCGTTGGCTAAAGCGCGTTTGAACGTGACATCTCACCTTTTATATAAAATTCCATCTAATAAAATTATTAGAAAATTGAGACATCCTCTCGAACTATCACATTCGAAGGAACTAAGCTGGTTTCCCCTCCGTGAGAAATAGGAAGTTTTCTTTTTAACTTAATCGAAGTTTGCGGCAGATAAATTTCTATCGAAAATTTATAAGAAAAAATAAGAAAACTCCCCACCAGATTCTCACAATGCTATTCACATTTTTATTTAATTTAAGATTTAATTTTAAAATGTAAGAAAGCAGGGTTTATCTTATTTCTTTTCAATGATATAATTTTAATAAAATACATGTTAAATGTTGAAAATAGCTTTTGGATGGTGTAAGGTCGACAACAAAAGTAAATCGTTACCCCAAAGCGATCAATGTAAAAATGAGGGCGTCAAATTTGGCATAATTAATAACTTAGACAATATTAATCGAATATCAACGTTAACTTAGAAATATTCTATTTTCACGAATTCCCTTCTTAATTTATAGAAAGTCTTTTATTATATTTTTCAAGTAATTGGAATAAAGAGAACTAATTACGTTAGCAGTTTCTATTTGGAATTAACCAAATATTTTATTAATCAGATGACAAGAAAGCACTTAACTGATAAAACTTTGATTTCGATAACAAGTATAACACAAACATGTTCTGAAATAAGCATTTGCAGAATTTAAACCAATCTTGTTATTTTTATAAATATTAATTAACAGAAACATGCCCACAGAACTATACATTAAAATATAATATTTAATATACATTATTATTGAAATCAAACAAATTATTTTAGACAAACTCGTTTGTATCCGTGACGTTGCCCAAATATCAATTATTGATAATACGTCTAATCGTCAGACTCATCGACTATAAATTTTAATCTCTCATCCATTAGTTGTATTAAGTTTTTAAAGAAAAGTGGATGTCGTCAGAAGTCTTCCCAACTATTATATAAGCAAGGGTAAATATATTTGTTGTAGGATTAATTTCCCATTCTCATAAGTTAGTTTTTCCCGAATATTTTTTATTTTGGGAATACGATTAAATACCATTCTTTAACAGTTCGACCGATGGGAATCGAACAGTTATCGCGCACCAAAGTGAGAGCGTAATTCTCACGATAAATGAGACAGAAGGCAAAATTGTCGATTCAAATATGTTTATACATTCAAGTGAAGTCAATCGATTGTGTATCCAAACTAGTTTACCTGGAGAAATGAAACTCGTAAGCCGAACAATAAGGGGTAAATATATATGTAAAAGCGAGTTTCATTCGGCGTACGATGATGAAATTCTCTATGACAATTCCAAGAAAATATCATTATTCCAAAAGGTATGAGGATATGATAAATATCGTAATGCAGAACCGAGTCTCACGTCTTCCTAAGCACCTGTCAAAAAATGTTCCTTGCCAGAGGATGATGATTGTATCTACACTCTTATAAAAGCTTCTTATATTATTCGACAAGCATTGTAGTAGTTTTAGCTATAACGCATTAGTTAAAAATTGTTTAATGATAACATTCTCGATTTCTCGAACCTATGCGGAGGACGTTTCGCTTCATTCTCGACATCTATAAATTGTGATATTCTTGCTGTCGACGTATTCAATTCTGCACAGTTTTCATGATTAATATCCAATTTCCGACCAATTACTCCCGTAGAAAATTTGCTAGTTTCCTACAGTTTAGTAATTTGTCATCCCAATTTTTCGGATTTATAATGCAGACAAATATTTTTATTTTAATATTAAAAATATGTAAAATTTTTTAATCACACACCTAATTCGGTCACTTATTTCAAAATAAAAGAAGAGTTCTATCATATTCATTTTGAATATATTCTGAACAGGAACAGAAATTAAAATATTGTCGAAATTCCATTTCAAAACAGGCTTACATTCAACAGTACAATATATGTGGATTTATGTCATTTCCGTGCTGATCTGCTTGAGATTGCGATTTGCCTTTGAGCAGATTGTACGCTGTTAAAAGAAAAACATTTTTCATAAACGTATACGTAATGTTGTAAAAAAATATATATTCATAAGCAAAATTACATGAGCATAACACCAGGTTATTTTATTTTAAATAAAATTTTCTATGAATCAAAAATTTATCTATAACTATTTAGTTCAAATTAACTTTTTAACTTAGAAACAACGGGACATTGGACAGGTTTCTAAAGGCAATTATCATGCCACTTTTAAATGCAAATTAAGACAATGTTAATTGTTTTCCTTATGTAAATGAACATTATTAATTAAATAACTGTTTTTGTATCATGCTGCTATTTCAAGGAACAACAATACTGTTTTATTTAATTCACAATAAATATAGAGAAAAATACTAGGCTAAGTGGCAAGTAATATGCTGATAGAATGTTCAAGTATTTTTTTTTTTCTGTGGAAATTTGTACCGCGGAAATTTAAATATAGATTCAAGTGTGCCATGAGATTAAAAAAGTTGAAAAACACTGTTTTAGAAGAATAAGCAAAGAAAGATTATGTAAATTGTTTGTCATTATAAAGAAAATCAATGCTTTTATATCCATCAGAGAAACGAATAATAACTTTTCGGTTACAAATTGAAAGTCACTAAAGTATAGGAATTAACTAATCCTACTCTGTTTCTAGAAAACAGGATCCGTTAATCCCCGGTATAGTTTTCTAAGTTTAGTATCTTGTAGCTTTCAGTTCTACGAATTTTACTCGTCGAAACAGTTGCATCGTCATATAAAACATGCTTTTTAAGTTGAAAAACTAAATGATAATATTTTAAATAAGTTAATTAAATAGATCTTTTAAACTGAAATTTGTATATTTAATTATTCACTAAGTAAATAAATTATATTTATTTAGGTAAAATTATACAAGCATATTACAGTATATTGTATCATAAATAGGTTATTTAGTTACTTTAAAATCTAAAAAAAATAATGGATTCAAAAAATCGAGTGTTATTTATTTCGATTTTTAATCAATCTATAACAAAAATGGATTCGACTCCAAAGCAAAAAATCCAGCAACGAGTCCGTAACTTTTCTGGCAGTTAAGATTTTATTTAAAAATAACTTTTATATTATTAATCATATTATTAATAAAAATCTTTAATTTATTAATTATTATGAAAGGGCAAAAGGCTTAATTTTGAGGGTTGAGATGCGTTTTATAAAGAAAAAATTGAAGTGCTAACAAGTAAAAATTTTCATTAAATCCGACCCGACACGAGATCTGACACATGACTACCCTCTATCTCTCCACCCCCTCTACCTTTCACCACTAAAATTTAATGGCCTCAATGCTCCTTATAAACAAGCTGTCATGCCATATTTCGTTTCTTAATCTTTACCACATCCTGAGATAGTAAACGAAATATACGCCAACACACGCACACATATCCACGGAACTTTTTGCCGTTTTTTGAGATCAGGAAGTCTCGAAACGTGGAGATTTGCAAATAACCTCGGAAGATCATATTTCAACACTTTTCCTTCTTATGTATAGCTACATAACAGCCGGGAAAGTAAAAATGAAATTAATATTGCTATATATATAGCTTTTTGTTAGTATAGGTAACAAAAGGATTACTAGGAGTACTTCTTCCAAATAACCTGAAATTACTGTAGACAAGCTACAATAGAATTTCCACATATATAATCTTTCAACTTTGCTACATTTTACAGTGTTTCTGGGATCATTTCTTACAAAAAAAACGAAGTATCTTTTTAAAGGTTGTGTAGAATCTAAATTAATTTAAAGAAGCATTAGAGGACGTGCAGTTAAACATCTAACTCCAGATTCAACTCAATTACTTTATTAGATATTTAAATGGTCTATGATAATCAGAGTTCTCATAATATAGAAATGAGCATATAAATATCATGGAAACGTATTACATATAAAATTTACTAATATTTTGCTACAAATACACAATGAATCATGATTTTTATACAAGCGTCTTAACAAATAATGCAAATAATCAGACTACTACCTGTTACAAATTAAATATCATATATTACCAAACTGTCGATTAAAAATTGGCCAATTTTCTTCAATCTGGCAGGCCATTTATAATTGGACTGCAATCAACGACAATTCTAAATTTATTGGTAGTTTGTGGAAGTTTAAAAGATCAATTAAGGAGGATTTTATTTATATGGAAATTTCCGGTTTTGATAGATAATTAACGAAGTCATAATGTTACAAACAAAAAGACTAGTTTTTTTCCTTGTTCAGTTTTCTGGGAAAAGTGAAAAATAATCATTGATTACGTTTTTCCAAAAGTATTGCATTTATAATTATTGTATATGCTTTGTTAATCAATTGTAATAATTAAAAATAAATATATGCGGTTTTTAGATTTTTATTTGAACAGGCTGTTTACTCATTAACTAAATAATTATTAATTTTCTGAATAATTATTTATTTTTGAGATGGAAAGAAGTGAACATTCGAGAATAGTAGCATTAATAATTTTTAGGTGTCCTTTATCCAGTCGTAAAAATTGTCAGCGCTATTTGTAACACTCGATGAAGAGAAATATGGATGAGCGCAATGTAAAAGCTGGTTCAATTATTAACACTTTAATCCATTGTATACTTATGCAAATTTTGTGACTTCTCTTCATTTATTTTTTTAATTTACCTACTAAAATATAATATTTAAATAAAACTTTTTCAACCATTTCATAGCGATCCATATTAAGGTCAATTAATTAATATAACATTAACCAATTACACTAGAGGTAAGCGGTTAATCCGTCTTCTCTTGTTAGATTTAATAATCTTTAGCCCAATATGAATCCGACTGTTTGTTTGGTTAATAAAATGCATCGGATTGATTGTATATGTTGTTATATAATTATCGTTTCGTAAACATATTGATTTCGTTTATATATCGATTTGTCTTTGGGTACTAAACAATTTCGTTTAATACTGTACTGCACAGTACTTGAATGAACCTACTGCAAACAACTTGCATTTTTTGTGCACAAACTCTATATTTCAATATTATATTATACAGTGTTAATACATTGTCGAATATGAATAAAAACCAATTAATACATTGCTTAATTTATAAGAAGAGACTTATTAAGAGGAATTGTTAGTAAATTTGATGTAAAGTATGTAAATTAAATGAACATTGTGATTCTTCAAATTCGATAGTTTATATTTCCGATATTTTTTAAGAATATGCTGCTTGGTAAATTGACTAGATTCGACCATACAATATATCAATATATATGCTCGAATCTAGTCAATTTAAATGTATAGCAGACAAGAAATTATTAAAGTAAATAATCTGATAGTAAATAAAACTTAATAGAATTTTTTTATATTTATAAAATATAAATATCGCATTCAAATACATTGTATTTCAATTAGATTGTGAATAACTTAGAAACAAATTCTTCTATGTAATATAAATATACAAAATGTAATAATAATGCCTGCGTTCCTGATACCAATATATTCGTATGGCGAAAACATTTAGTTTTCAACATAAGATGTCTGATTAGAAGCATTCGGAAAAGATTTCTCACAATGAATAAGTGGAGCGCTGAAAGTTTTGTCAACCAGGCATCCGGGTTAGTGACCCGAAAGATTCGATGGGGACGGATGGAAATGTTACCTCTTCGAGAATTTCAGACGGATTTTGTGCAATGCGAACCGTCATCCGTTTCACGGAATTAAATATATTAAAGTAATTCACATTTTATCTGACAAAATAATCTTAAGATTAAGAATTACGCAGTTTATTTTTCTTAATTTAAAGTAATGAAAAGTTTCATTTCATTTCATTTTTCATTTTCATTTTTGGCCACAAGTATATATAATCTATTTGCGATTAACAAGTCTAGATTATAGTAAGAAGTATTAAAACTTTATCACGAAAAAGAATATTTTAAAAAATTACTTCTACAGACACTTTCAATTTTTACTTAGAAATAAATAATTTCATTTATTATAAAGGAGACAAACAAAAATTTATTTGAAAAACACAAATATTTGTTTTATTTGGGTCTCTAATTAAAACAAAAATGACAAAACACCATTTTAAAGTGCATTTTTATTCGTCTAATATATTTATAAATAATATGTAGCCCAAAAAGTAGCCAATG
>NW_019384541.1:682934-686859 GCF_000671375.1 Centruroides sculpturatus | reverse complement strand
GAATAAAAATGCACTTTAAAATGGTGTTTCGTCGTTTTTTATTAATTAGAGACCCAAATAAAACAAATATTTGTGTTTTTCAAGTAAATTTTTGTTTGTCTCCTTTATAATAGATGAATTTATTTATTTCTAAGTAAAAATTGAAAGTGTCTGTAGAAATAATTTTTTAAAATATCCTTTTTCGTGATAAAGTTTTAATACTTATTACTATAATCTAGACTTGTTAATCACAAATAGATTATATATACTTGTGGCCCAAAACTCCATGACTTCTTCCAATGTAGCCCAGAGGAACAAAAAGGTTGGACAACCCTGCTGTATACAGATAATAAGTTAGTAGAAATTAAAGCAGTGCTAGAATATTTCCGTTATGTTGATGATTGTTTCAAACTTTTTGATAAGATAATGTATTTACAGTTAGTAAATAACATGGACAAGAAAATACAATTCGAATTAAAAACTGAAAACGATTAAAAACTCTATTGTTTTTAGATATAGACTATTATTAAACATATTAGATATTTATTTTTTTAATTTACCTACTAAAATATAATATTTAAATAAAACTTTTACAACCATTTCATAGCGATCCATATTAAGGTCAATTAATTAATATAACATTAACCAATTACACTAGAGGTAAGCGGTTAATCCGTCTTCTCTTGTTAGATNCACTTTTAAGATGTGGAGAAAAAAATCGAAAGGAGACAACTTATCAAAAAGAACAAAAGAAAAAATATCTAATATAATTAATATTTACAGTATTTGTTAAATGATTATCCTTTAGTAATTAAAAATTGGATAAATGAAATACAAACTTGACGTCGTACCAATGTACTAATAAACGAAATAAAACTGATAAAATTATTTACTGAAATGGTTCTTGAAAATATTGAGAGTTTCAATTCTATAATATAAGAATAGTCCCGCAACTTAATAATTCATGGAAAAGAAAATTAAATTGTAATTATACAAATATTAATAATAAAACTAATATATTACTTTGTTCCTTTCTAATACTATATAAATTTGATTGTTCGTGTATGAAAAATTATGTCGGCGGTGAAACTGAAAGCTAAGTTAGGTTTAATCAACAAATTTATGCAATCAAAATAATTTTCAGTCATCAGCTGTAGCTAAGCATTGTATTTTATCTAACTGTAACATAAACAAGAGCTCGTTAAAGATAATTACAACTGTTCTAGAAATAATAGAACGTAAATTTATGAAAACCTGGAAATCATCAAAATTCCTGATCATAGGATCAATGATAATATAGACCTAAAATGGATAAAATTTCGTTAACATGGTTTGGTAAGAAGAAAAATAGATAAAAATCTATCTTAAAATTTAATAATATAAGTTTTTAAATTGTTAAAAACTTCGATTACGGGATGGCCATTAATATAATACAGTACTCAATACATATCGTTGACACAATACCTAATAAACTTAGTATTACACACTTTGTATGTACAGTACATACGTATTACATTATGTTATAATTTTAAAATTGATTTTATTCAATTGTCAGGTATATTATACTAAGTTTCACATAGCGTTGAGTAGCAACTTGAATTCGCTTCAAGGAATTGTTAGAATGTTTAAAAAAGTGTAAGGAAATACATCATATCATGTTTTGAATTTTTAATATTAGTTGAAATTATTTTTGTTAATAAGTAATTCACGTTTATGTATTTTCAGTATTCACCAGTACATTGTAACTGTTAGTTTAGGCTGTAGAGTGGATTTAATTGTTGTCTCTTCCGAAATGCATACCGAAATATATAATTGTAGGAATTATTTTTTTTAATAAAAAAATAACACTACATGTTAAAAGCTTTATCATTGGTGTATGACAAGTCCTAAGTAGTTAGAAAGGAAACTGAGCTTAAAGATTAATATTTATATAAGAACCGAAAACTTAAAGCGAGGGAAAATTTGCAATGTAAAAATGAAAACATGCGCGCTCTGCTCGAAATTCAAAATACAGCGAAGCTCTTCCCAAATTTCTCTTGAATACCGATCTTCTATTTGTGTTGAAAAATTCATCATTTATACCTTAACTTATATACATCAACGCATTACACCTTGCAAAACGTTCATCATGTAAGTTAAAGACGTTTCAGAACAAAGATAAGATTCGACTGCTTATGCAGAGTGAAAGTCCTTTTAGTTTGTGCTCCCTAATGATCTAACATGAGTTCGGAAGCCATCGCTGCGCTTCAGTCAGGAACAAAGTTATCCTACTTAGGCACAATTGAGAATTGTATGACGAGTAAGTACCCGACCCGATCAAGACGATATTGGACTACGTATGCTATTAGAAGTGAGGTAAAAAAACGGAAAGGAAGGTTGAAGTGAAAACGTGGCGATGTAAAATTCTTCCTAACACACTACCATTTCTTTCGTATAAGTAAGATTTAGTTAAAATTGAAAAAAAATAGTAGTATCAATTGTGTTAAAAAGAAGTCATTATGAGAAATTGTTTCAGATACGTGAAGTTAGATAAAGATTTTACGAAACATATTAATTTCAAATAGATGTTTTAAAGAATTAAGTACCAGAAGCAACGTTATAGCTGAACAGTGGTTAACGTTCAGCAAAAAGTTACTCCACAGAATATGTTTGGAATGTGTAAAACGCTCAGAAATGGATGACAAATTGCACTAGTATCTGAAAAGAGATGGGCGTCTAAATATACTTGGGAAAGTATTTATGGAAGGTATTGGAAGATAGGATGGAACGTGAAATCTCCGAAAGAAGTTGTGAACACGTTGTGGAGGATTTAAGCAGATTAGCAGTAAAGGAAATTAAATTGTTCTATTTTCTAGGTTACAAGAGTTTATATCCTTCAATATTGTAAGATGAGATGGTTCAAGCCACAATGAATATACTCAAAGATCAATACGAAATGGAGAAAAAGGAGAGAAGAAGGGTAATAAACGATCTTAATTATTGTGTTAAAAGAATCATATTTTCGTTACAAGTAGATTTTACCACCAATAAGTTGGATTACCAATTCAGTCAATCTAATTAGGAGCAGTGTTGCCGCAATAAAATTTCAAAACGTACTGAAGCGCCTTCAAAAAATGTACTATTTTCCTTCAAAATGTACTAGTTCTATGAATACTTTGTTTACGTACCTATATATATATAGGCACGTAATTTATATATATATATATATATCCATGCAATTGTCAGAAGAAGGAACCAAGACGGTATCAGAAGTTTTTCAAGATTTACACTGATTTACTCGAGATGTTTTTTTGGACGATGGTATTATTGTTTTCAATAATGACAACAACATCTGAAGGTTTCTGCAATCATTTATTTTTGGTGTTTGAAAATAATAAATTTTACATTAAGTTTATTTCATGGTGCTGTGCCTTGTACACAGCTCTACAATTCAGCATTTTGAAAAGAAAAAAACTTAATATTCATCCTTTGATGAAGAATTTCAAGAAAGAAGAAGAATTTATTAAGAAATATGAACGATATATTTTTTACTATTTTTGTTTTTATGTTTCAATTCTTCTGGGTTGTTCTACAATCATTTGGTTCCTCGGTTATTTTGCTTTTAAATCTGTGCACTACGATTATAAAGTATCTTTGTTTTGTCTTTTTGGTTGCGAACTTGGTTTATTTTATTCTGTATCTCACGTACTTTGTTGCGGTCGCGAACTAATAGTCAACATTTCTGTAAGGCGGTAAATTGCCCGGAGCGTTAGCCGATGAACTACTTCTGGACTAGCTGCCGAGACGACCAGTCGACCCTACGCTACGTTCCACGAACTGTGATACCGCTCGTTAAAAAAAACATTGTAAGATGGAGTTAGAATTTAATCTGCTAGTTAATAAAAGTGTCATGTTTTTTTACGTTATGTCGGTCGATTTACTTTAATCGGTAAGTTGGGATCAACCC
>NW_019384541.1:616677-682839 GCF_000671375.1 Centruroides sculpturatus | reverse complement strand
CCTTACCTGTCCATTATTTTTGTTTGACGGAGTTGAATTGTTTGGACCACGTGGCATGAAAAATTTTGTCAAGGTCCTGATGAGAATGTGCAGACAACTGAACGTATGAAAGAAGACCACTGAGTCAAGACCGTTTACATGAGCAACTATCTACGTTGCTGATGTCGACGGACACACACCATTTGTATGTTGTGATTGGATAATTTAAATTAGCAAGCAGTGACACTAGTGAGACTTTATTAAACTAATTTTTCTCATTTTTTCGTTAAGGCGTGAAATATTATTTTGTACCGTAAATGGTACTTGAAATATTATAATGTACTGAAAATATACTAAAAATCTAAATGTACTTTCAATTTACTGGAAAGGGCAAAATGTACCAGAAAAGTACAAATGTACTAGGAACGGCAACACTGATTAGGAGGTGCAGTAGAGACAGTTGTACAGTAGGTAGAAAGGGATGTAATAAGAGAATGTGAGGATGGTATTCCATACATAGATATGTCGATGACTACTCAATTATTTGGAGAAATTACAAGAAGAAAATATATGCAAAACAGAAAAAAAAAACGGAGTTCCTTATTGTTTTTATTTAACTTTATGCCCAGTCGGCACTAAGAGGGCCTTTCTTAGCAAGCTCAATATGGTTTCAGCCAGGGCCACAATGGGGCAGTCGGGTGGGGGACTGCCTGATATATTCGGATGGACCACAACCCGAAAAATTTCTAGGGCTTTTTCGATCCGTTCGTTTCGATCCGTCGTCCCTCAAAGCGGTAGGCTGCCATCTTGACTGCTTGGCCATCCGCCCGACAAAGAGATCCGGTTAGAAACAGAGAGGAGACAAGAAACAGCCATAGATTACTTAGACGTCAGTAAACAAATTGAGAATAGAATAATTTCTTTAAAGTGTAAAGAAATAAATTAAGTCAAAGAATGTTTAATTCATTGGAAATTACTAGGGCCTACTAGATATAAGCTGGAAAAAGTCAGTAGCCTGTTTAGAAGAAGCAAATACACAAAGCGATACAAAAAAATACGAAATATACAAAATTTCGATTCATTATAATTATTAAGCCTATAGTTTGATAAGTTATAGTAATTCGAGGAGGACAAACGAAAATATTTACTAATGAAAGAAGGCGGTGGCATAGCGAAAATTTAAGTTTATCTGTTAGCACTCTATCAAACTTCTAGTACTCGTACAATTCTTTAAATTCAATTTAAATTTGTATAGAATGTAGAGAAAAATGTTTTTTCAATCGTGTTAATAAAATTTTTTTTAATCAAAAAGTTTTAAAAGTAATTTAAGACTATAACTCTTTCAGCTGTTAGCGAGTAGCGAATAAAACCTGGAAATGGAAGTATCAATAACAACAAATTGATACTTGCTTATATTACAAATTAAGTACTTTATACACTGAAAACATTAATTTCACATTTTTTGTGTGACAAAATATCTCAAATTGGATTGCGTGATTCAATTTTGCAAAATGTAGTAATCCTGTATTTGATGAAGTAATATTTTCACTGTATACAAATTATCAATATGCTTTAAAAATTTTTGTTTCTTTTTGATTTTATTATACTTTTATTATTTTATAAAACTGAAATATCACAAATATTTTAACATTTTTATTTTAAATTTTCGGTTTCATTTAATTCATTATGTTGCTGTTTATTAATATAAATTTGCATAAAAATAAGTGTTTTATTAACGGCAATACAAATAACAATAAAAATTATAAAATAAAATAAACCAAACATAATTTGAGGCATTATTAAAAGTAATGAAACTAAGAGTAGACAGTCTTATAATTAGATCATTTAACAAATTAATATTTGATTATATTATGAAATTTAGAGGATTAAAAATAACATGTATACTGTATAAGCTGCATACATGGTGGTGCAGTAGAGAGAGTTTTACAGTAGGTAGAAAGGGATGTAATAAGAGAATGTGAAATAAATAATTAGAAATAAAAACGTTGTCTTTATTTCTAAACCTAATAAGAAATCTTATCCTAAAGCCAAGTCTTGTAGGCCTACTAGCATAATTCTTTTATGCTAAATGCATTAAATAGAACAAACAAGAACAGAACTGATGCCGTGGTCATGTGAGGATGCCTTGCACAATTTGGTTTTCCAAATTGAGAAAGCCTTGAATGTCAAAGAGATTGCATTAGTTGCATTTCTTGACATTAAGAATGCTCTTCAGAAAATTTCTCTTAAGGGTAGTAAACGTACCGCACTTGATCACGGCATCAGTTTCGTTCTTGTTTCTTAGATTAATTGTATGTTGCGCCATCGCAGTGTGGTGATTTCTACACTGCATGATGACACTTTCCTAAAAGCGTCCGTTGTGCGAGACTGCCCTCAAGGTATTCTCTCACCCTTGTTGTGATGTCTAGTTTGTGAATGATCTTCTGACAGACATTAATGGTTCTGGGTTGTATGTTCAGGGTTATGCAAATAATATTGTTCTGTTTTGCACGGAAATATTTTTCTGTACTCTGTCAAACATACTTCAAAGAGTCCTGACCTGTGCACAGAACTAGTGCGCGGACATAAAGCGAGGTTTCGGCCGAAGTTTTCATCTGTAAAACGTAAACGTTGAAAGTCGAACGTCCAGCGCCGCTATCTTGTAAGCGGCACTCGACTTTCACGTTTTAGAAATGAAAACTTCGGCCGCAAACTCGCTAATGCCTTGGGCATTAGTCCCGACAAAACTGTTATTGTGCCCTTTATTCGTAGGAGATTGTTGATCATTTTGCTCTACTGAGGAACATTATGGAAAACATCATTTTTGCCACAAAATGAGTTCTGACAGAATGTTATATCTATTTATGTTTTGACACCAATTATGAAAAGCCTCTTAGAATTCATAATTGCTGTCAAAACATAAATCGAGATAACATTCTGTCAGAACTCATTTTGTGGCAAAAACGATGTTTCCCACCATGTTCCTCAGTAGAGCCAAATGATGGACAATAGTCGGTCTAGAAACAATTTGACCACTTGAGCCTATAAACAGCCTAAGTCTGAATGAACAGGCTCAAACGAGGAAGACTCAATAAAACCTCAAAGGTCATAATCTTAGCCTGGAGTCATAGACATGGCCTCAGTAATAGCAAGTCATACAGGATGCTTCATCTAACAGTTCTTGTGAAGCACCTTAGGCGAACAACTAAGACAACATAGAATCTTAGGATAAATCATCATAGTAAAAGTCCAAAACAGGATATACGGTTTTGAATCCTATATTTTGCAAAGAATGCTTCTGCGTAACCAGAAGATACGCCTGGTATTGTCTAGTACCATTTCACAGTGTAAAATCTATAACAGGCTAGAGTCAAGTTCAGCGTTGTTGATCGAAGGACATAAATTGCACCCGTTTAATACAGAGAAGGAGATAATTATCTGATATCCTTTCCTATTCGCCTTGACTGGCATAAGCGTAAGATGAACTTTCGTTTTTAGGATGTTGTCTGATTTACAGATGGATCCAAAATTGATAGTGGCATGGGTGCTGGTATTTATAGGGGACGGTCTTGTAGGAACGTTTTTGTCCCACTAGGTAGGTTTTCCCACTATTCAAAACAGTAATGCCAATTGTAATTTGCTATGTTTGCACTATTTTACGTATAAATATTTTTAATAAGTCTATCTACATTGTTTCTGATAATCATGTTGCCTTAAAGGCACTTGATTCCTATCAGGTATGAGAGTGCTGTTTCCGCCTGAATGAGTTGGCGATCAATATGAGTTTTTCTTTTGTGGTATCAGGACATGAAAGTATCGGTGGCAATGTAAGTGCTGATTCATCAGCTAAACATGGAACTTAACATTCCTTTGTGGAGCCTGAATTAGCTCTTGGTATTTCCTATAATACTGTACATTTTCTAGAGTTGTCAAAGATTGAACTACCTCCAATCATTCCAAGCATTAAAGATCTACTTCTAGTTTAGAGCAGAGCCTAACTACTCTCTGGACGAACTAAAGATTTTTTGTCTTTCGAAAAGAATCACATTTGCTTTTTGGTTAGTGCTGTAATCTTTTGTTTACGAATGTAACCAGTTTGGTCATATTCGTGAACATCTGTGCCTACTAAACTTTTCTCCTTAGCCTCTTTCCGCTTTTGCAGATCTGCTGAGGAGACCTTTTCGCAAATTATTTCTGAGTTTGTCGATCTCTGTTCAGGTAGACTTGTTAAACTGAGATACACTTTTTGAGCTCTAGTGAAATCCCTCAGCTTTCATACTCTACTGTCCTTTTTTAAGGAAATTACACTTCTAAAGTAATTATTTGTGGTGTGCACAATGAATCTTTTAGGCTGAAATGCGTCTGGCCTGTCGCCTCCACTTGTACAATAAACAATCAATAGCATCATTTAATAATGATAGCTGGAAGGAAATGCATCTAGACAGCAAATACATTAATACTGAAGGTGATAATATTGATTTAGTATATAATATTTAGTGTAAAATTGTTACAAAATTTGCACATTTAATGAGAATAAAGAATGAATATTACGAGAAGTTTGTCATACTTTTATAATTAATTATATTCGTATACTTCATTTTCTGTAGTCTACATCTGTTGGAAATAGGAACAATGGATTCAAATCACTTTCAAAAAGCTAACATTTTTGCATTATTAAATACACAATTCATTTACAAATACTTGAAGTGAATCTTTCATTTTCCTCTTTTCTGTTTTTGTTTAATAAACTAAAATTAATTTTACAGATTTATAACTACATTTACCAGATTACCCATTATATTTTTAGATAGAAGCTAGTATTGATCTATCTGAAAGCAAAGAAAACATTCGATTTGTAGTCCGATTGAATACAATCGGTCATAAATAAATCACTTTGAAATATTTTCGCAATAAGACAGAAAATATTTACAAAACTAACTAAGGGATTCCGTAAGTTTCGAATTTGATCCTGCTCTGCAGTAGATTGACTTGAATGGAAAGATTATAAAGATTACAAGAAAATCTATGAAAATTAGAAGTCCAATTACGACATTAAAGGATTAAAATAAATTAAATTCGAATACAGACAATTAATAAAAAATTATTACACGAAAAATGTTTATGAAAATAAGGAATAGTTAATGAGATTTATGAAAGTGTGTACGAATGAATATATATAACTNGGGGGAAAAAAGTCGCTCGGTACTCGACTGAACAAACGCAATCCGCTATAACAAATTTTCGATTAATAACATATTTTTATTTCGTCATCCATAAAAGTTTTTTGATAAAAATAAAAAAATATGAAAATGTACCTGATACTTCTGATAAAGATCAACAAGAAAGCTAAGATGACAACGATACTTTGTAAAGAGAAAACCCCTCGTTTAACTAAAATTAATATTAACGAGTAGCACATTAATTTTAATTGTGATTGTCAATCAATTATTGATTAGAAATAAATTATTGATTGCTTTAATAAACATATTTTTTCTTAGTAACGAAAAAGAATAGTATACATTTGCTATCTTCTGAAATGTTTCGCATTAGTCTTTTGTTTAGCACGGATTCGCATAACACGGCACTTTTTCAGAACGTAACAATCATGTTATACGAGGAATTCTTGTACTTTATTTAGACTTAGCTAAAAGACTGTAAAATTTTTAGTGTTTTGAATTATTAATTTATTCTATTATTAAATTTAATTTCAATCATTGAATACCGTCCTTTTTTATTGGTGTTATGTGAACTTTCACATATAAATATTTCATATTTTATTTACTTACCAACAATAAACGTTCACTTTAAAAGAAATAAAATAATGATTAACTTTTTAAAATGCAGGCTATAAAACGGTTTATGTATTTTTAAAAATTTTAATGATTAAAAAAACTTATTTTTGTTTTAAAGTTTATAATAATTTACTTATATATAAAATTTAAAAACTGTTAATGGAAACGCGTGACACATCAAATAAAATGAAAAGAATAATGTTTTTCCAGTACGATAGTTTAATTTCTTTTATATAATATATAAACTTCATAAAATATATTTTTATATTATCAATATTAAATTTTTTATGATGTTTTATAATTTAAAACATAATTTAAAAAACTAACAGTTTACAAGTTAACAGTACAGCAATTAGTTTCGATGAAATAGCTTTAATGCCTTTCTTTAAAGAAATAAAAACTATTTTAAAACTTGAAAACATTTAAAAAATAATTACAAAGATTTTTAAACGAAAAAGGAGCACAATAATATGTTAATGTTAAATATATAGAGAGTTTTTCTCAAAAGTCAGTTAACAGTATTAACTTAGATTATTAAGAAGTATTAAAATCACTTTGGAACAGTAGCACGTAGTAATTCCTTATTCAATAGCTTTATTGTATGTTCACGCATATAATTCTTAAATTAATTTTAAAATAACTCGAATAACTGACTTTTTGACCCCGGTACCTTGTAACACGAATGTATTCGTGTTACAATATATGAAAACGAATTTCTAGTAAAATTCGAAGTTTGAAAAACTTTATGTGAGTAATTTAATTTAATTTCAACGATAAATCTTCTAAATTAAATAAATATAACTTTTAAAAAGTTAGCCTATATTTATTTAATTTACAAGGTTTATCGTTGAATATTGGTTTTTTCCAGGTCATGTATTGAGAACTGAACTAAAAATTTCATTATAGAATATAGCTTGAAAAATAAAATTACATAAACAAATACAATACTAATTTATTTTTCGAGATAGAAATGTTAAAATAATTTTGTTGTTTTCACTTTTACAGTTCGAAAATATCTTGACATTCTTACTTTTCGCCTTACATTTCTGTATACAAGAATTATAAAATAATAATTTGTTTATACGGATTAAAGCTGTCGATAAATATTTTATGTATTCTTTCATCGTAATCATAATGTAAAGTTATTCTTTGAATTTAAACAAGACTTTTTTTAAACGTAGGCTCATTACTTTTTAAATTTTCAAAACTCGCTACTAATTTTAATTAAATTTTAAGATTTTATTTCAGTTTTCAATACCGTAAATAATGTTAATTTTCTTTAAAAAATACAATACTAGATGTTTAAACCTAAATTCATATTCAGAAAATATTCCTGCTTACATATATTAATAATTCACATTTAATTAATTAAATTTAATTAAGAAAAAAGTGAAAATTTTCAATAAATTTTTAAATTATCATATTGGCTAATTTTTAATAGATAATATTCGTATATTTATTTTTAAAATTAAAAAAATTACTTAATATATTTAATTACTTTTTAAATTTAAATGCAAAAAATTAAACTGAACGAATTAATAATTTAATACAAAAGTGTGAATTTATTAACTAGCCAATAATAATTTGTTTCTTTTTATAATATCTAAGTTATCATTTATTACAGGCAATTATAGTTTTCTGATTATTTCTATTCTTTTATAAAGTAAATATGTGTATTTTCATTTCTTTTTATTGTGCTGAACATTGCAATAAATACACATACAGATGTTTGTAAATTCAGTACATTTTTTCTGCCATTCATGGTCAATTTTCGAATAACAATTGACACCAAATTTTTTTATCAACAAATTAATTTTCATATTAAAATATTCAAAATCGACTGTAAGGTATCAAACATTTCAACATTTTTTAAATACCGCCAATTTTCAGACAATAATCGATCGAAATAAGATCAAGTTCAGACCAAAAATGATTTAAAAAGATTTCATCCACCATGGACAAATTCGATATGTGTCTATTTTTTCTCTACATCTTTGGCTTCTTTATAGACAAATTTGAAATCCTTCACATTATATAAATCTTTTACTTTTATAACCTTATTGAATCTATCTGAAAGAAAAACGTGAAAATCGTTATCATTAGAATCTACTGAAACAACTACAACGTTCTTATCACATTTCGTCGATATTTTTTCACTTCAAATATTGGATATTTGTAATCCACAACTAAATTATTTAATGTTTTCCTTTGAGTATATTAAAGTTTGCCATCAGTGTTTAACTTAGATCCATTCTTATAGTATATTAATCTACTTTGTATTATTTTTATAAATGGAATTATTGTAATTGTAGTATTACGTTTTTCAACATTTCTAATATTCGATGTTATTTATTTCCTTCACAAATTAATTCATGACTTTGTTACATATTTATAGGTTAATTTTAAAATAAAATATTTCTTATAATAATATTCTAATCTTCTACACATACATAAATCACCTATTTTTTTATTTTCACTGAAAAGAGCTCTGAGATCTCCAGCATTTCCATTTATTTAGTGTAAAATATGATAATGAATTAACAAAAGAAGATTATTTATTACAAAACTTAAGGTAACAATGAAACAATTATATTTTCTTAATTATTTTCAATAAATTCATCAAAAATGTTATTATCAAGTACACCACACCAGTTAAATTCATGTTTACGTTTTAATATAAAGTCTGGATATATTCTAATGTTTAGATTCCACTTTATAACAGTGTTTAAGAATAAAATTGTATCTTCTGATAATGCTTGATGTTTAATAACTGAATTCATATCTAAGTTTAGAACATTTTTTGATAAATTTTACATCTAAATCTTGATAACAAGATATAGATTCCCAATCAACGTTATCTTGAAATTCTAGAATAAATTTTTACGATAGTACTACGTGCATAGAAATATATTTTTATATTATCAATATTAAATTTTTTATGATGTTTTATAATTTAAAACATAATTTAAAAAACTAACAGTTTACAAGTTAACAGTACAGCAATTAGTTTCGATGAAATAGCTTTAATGCCTTTCTTTAAAGAAATAAAAACTATTTTAAAACTTGAAAACATTTAAAAAATAATTACAAAGATTTTTAAACGAAAAAGGAGCACAATAATATGTTAATGTTAAATATATAGAGAGTTTTTCTCAAAAGTCAGTTAACAGTATTAACTTAGATTATTAAGAAGTATTAAAATCACTTTGGAACAGTAGCACGTAGTAATTCCTTATTCAATAGCTTTATTGTATGTTCACGCATATAATTCTTAAATTAATTTTAAAATAACTCGAATAACTGACTTTTTGACCCCGGTACCTTGTAACACGAATGTATTCGTGTTACAATATATGAAAACGAATTTCTAGTAAAATTCGAAGTTTGAAAAACTTTATGTGAGTAATTTAATTTAATTTCAACGATAAATCTTCTAAATTAAATAAATATAACTTTTAAAAAGTTAGCCTATATTTATTTAATTTACAAGGTTTATCGTTGAATATTGGTTTTTTCCAGGTCATGTATTGAGAACTGAACTAAAAATTTCATTATAGAATATAGCTTGAAAAATAAAATTACATAAACAAATACAATACTAATTTATTTTTCGAGATAGAAATGTTAAAATAATTTTGTTGTTTTCACTTTTACAGTTCGAAAATATCTTGACATTCTTACTTTTCGCCTTACATTTCTGTATACAAGAATTATAAAATAATAATTTGTTTATACGGATTAAAGCTGTCGATAAATATTTTATGTATTCTTTCATCGTAATCATAATGTAAAGTTATTCTTTGAATTTAAACAAGACTTTTTTTAAACGTAGGCTCATTACTTTTTAAATTTTCAAAACTCGCTACTAATTTTAATTAAATTTTAAGATTTTATTTCAGTTTTCAATACCGTAAATAATGTTAATTTTCTTTAAAAAATACAATACTAGATGTTTAAACCTAAATTCATATTCAGAAAATATTCCTGCTTACATATATTAATAATTCACATTTAATTAATTAAATTTAATTAAGAAAAAAGTGAAAATTTTCAATAAATTTTTAAATTATCATATTGGCTAATTTTTAATAGATAATATTCGTATATTTATTTTTAAAATTAAAAAAATTACTTAATATATTTAATTACTTTTTAAATTTAAATGCAAAAAATTAAACTGAACGAATTAATAATTTAATACAAAAGTGTGAATTTATTAACTAGCCAATAATAATTTGTTTCTTTTTATAATATCTAAGTTATCATTTATTACAGGCAATTATAGTTTTCTGATTATTTCTATTCTTTTATAAAGTAAATATGTGTATTTTCATTTCTTTTTATTGTGCTGAACATTGCAATAAATACACATACAGATGTTTGTAAATTCAGTACATTTTTTCTGCCATTCATGGTCAATTTTCGAATAACAATTGACACCAAATTTTTTTATCAACAAATTAATTTTCATATTAAAATATTCAAAATCGACTGTAAGGTATCAAACATTTCAACATTTTTTAAATACCGCCAATTTTCAGACAATAATCGATCGAAATAAGATCAAGTTCAGACCAAAAATGATTTAAAAAGATTTCATCCACCATGGACAAATTCGATATGTGTCTATTTTTTCTCTACATCTTTGGCTTCTTTATAGACAAATTTGAAATCCTTCACATTATATAAATCTTTTACTTTTATAACCTTATTGAATCTATCTGAAAGAAAAACGTGAAAATCGTTATCATTAGAATCTACTGAAACAACTACAACGTTCTTATCACATTTCGTCGATATTTTTTCACTTCAAATATTGGATATTTGTAATCCACAACTAAATTATTTAATGTTTTCCTTTGAGTATATTAAAGTTTGCCATCAGTGTTTAACTTAGATCCATTCTTATAGTATATTAATCTACTTTGTATTATTTTTATAAATGGAATTATTGTAATTGTAGTATTACGTTTTTCAACATTTCTAATATTCGATGTTATTTATTTCCTTCACAAATTAATTCATGACTTTGTTACATATTTATAGGTTAATTTTAAAATAAAATATTTCTTATAATAATATTCTAATCTTCTACACATACATAAATCACCTATTTTTTTATTTTCACTGAAAAGAGCTCTGAGATCTCCAGCATTTCCATTTATTTAGTGTAAAATATGATAATGAATTAACAAAAGAAGATTATTTATTACAAAACTTAAGGTAACAATGAAACAATTATATTTTCTTAATTATTTTCAATAAATTCATCAAAAATGTTATTATCAAGTACACCACACCAGTTAAATTCATGTTTACGTTTTAATATAAAGTCTGGATATATTCTAATGTTTAGATTCCACTTTATAACAGTGTTTAAGAATAAAATTGTATCTTCTGATAATGCTTGATGTTTAATAACTGAATTCATATCTAAGTTTAGAACATTTTTTGATAAATTTTACATCTAAATCTTGATAACAAGATATAGATTCCCAATCAACGTTATCTTGAAATTCTAGAATAAATTTTTACGATAGTACTACGTGCATAGAAATGAATCACCACTTAATCTTATCAGAATGTTTTCTTATATTTTTTTCAGAAAGTTTGGTGTTCGATATTTTTCCAGTTTTCTCTATTTTAAATTTATTAATTAAAAAAATCAGATAATTTCTAAGTTAGAGATATTGAGTTCCAATTAACTTTCACTTTAAAACTTCCTTTAAAGCATTCTGATAATATTTGATATATTGAAATTATTTCCCAGTTAACTTTGTTCCCAAATTCCCTTTTGAAGTCTTCTGTTAAATTCTCTCATTTTGAAAATTTATCCCATTCAGCTACATTATACAATCCACTAATATAAAAAATTATTGATTTTAAGAAGTAATTGGTTTATCATCATCATTATCATCATCGGGGGAGGCACTGCTTTTCGCGAAGAGTATTGTAGAATTTTTCAGTGAACTTCTGCTGTGCTTTAGACTATGGAAAATATCAATTTTTGACAATAATATTTGAGGTATTATTAATAAGTGGATTCGAAACGAATCCTGGTCATATTAGTCGTACTTGGCAAAATCCATTAGTTCTATCTTCAGTATCTACAATAAAAGGACGTCGTTCTCCAAGTGAACCTTCTTTGAAGTAGCAAAATTGGTGGTATTTTTCTGCGATATCAGTATCAAGTAAGTCTCTATTTAAGAAAATTATTTCTTATCTGCATGAATGATTTGATAAAGTTATTTTGACATTAAATGAAGTTGTTGCCATGATTGGCTGCTTAATTTACATAATGAATATGACAGAAGACTAACTCAGTTAGAGCTTAAATTAGAGGAAATTTCCAAATTTAAACAAGACATTCAGAGTAAAAATAGTTTGGTATGCATGCTTTGATATGATGTCAAATGAAATGACAAATAAAAATATTCTAATTTAGGGTTTGTCTGACGATAAGTATGATTTGAATGGGAAGGTGCAAAACATTTTTTTTCTAAATTGACTGGCAGATGAAAGACAGTTCCAAAAGAAAGATTGTAAAATTAAATAGATCAAGTACTATTTTGAATAAATTACTGTCAATGGCAGATAAGATTCGTAATATTAAAAAAAATAAAAGATAATGAAGCATTGAGATTGAATGCGAATTTTCGATGATTTATGGTGGCGATGTAGACTGAGTCAGAAAAAATTATTGCCTTTTTTTACATGATTATATACTGGATGGAAAGAAAGTTCGACTGATAGCAGATATTTTAGAAGTTGGATTGGTGAGATATACTTTTGACTTGGATAAGAGATAACTAATAAAACTTGAATTTTTAGTTCAAAATCGAGCAACAAATTTTCAAAATCCTCTTTACTCTCCGATTTAAGAAACCGAACATTGGATTGAAAGTCTTATCGTGGAATTCTCAGAGTACATTTTAATTTAATCTTAATGACAGTGGTTTTGATAGGTAAGTTTCTAGCATGGGCATTTTGGGATTGACTGAGACTTGGTCTACATTTTCGTTGTGTTCGAAGGTTAATAATAGTAATAATAGTAATAATAGTAATAATAATAATAAACCAAGAATTTTTGAGGTAATGGCCACTAAGACATTACGGTGAGGTAGGTCTTCGGGAGGATTACTACTACTTACAGTTAGTATAACTTAAATAAAGACTTGAGTGACTTGATCCTATTGGTAGCATGGCAGCATATAATGGCTGTTAGTGTAAATTTAACCGAAAAGAAAATAAAAGGTTGCGAGATATGATAGTTATACTTGTATATCTTCAAATTCTAGTTTTTCATCAATTAATTACAAAGTTGGAAAACCGAATTTTTGATTATTCCTCAAGCTATGAACTTTGGCTGGTTGGGGATTTTTAATGCACCAATTAGCTTGGTTGGGGATTTTTAATGCACCAATTAGCTTGGCTGTGGATACTATTTATTACGTGAATATTATTTCGAATACTCGTTTATCAAGAGATATAATAGTCAATAAAAGAGGTGAACTACTTATTTATTTAGTGAAAGCTTATAATTTATGCATACTAAACTGTCGGTACCCGTGCAATTTATCAGCGGATTTTATTTGTACATCTAATCTAGATGTCTCAGTGATTGATTTAGTGAGACTGGGTGAGGATTTGGTAGATGTTCTGCACAATTTCATTGTATCCGAAGACTTTATGTCTGATCATCATTTAGTAATTATTGACATGCGAATAGATATTGATTCAGACAAAAATTTAAAATAATCGATAAAACGGAAGGATTGATTTGGAGTGACGACAAATCCAGTTTGTATTCTTAAACAGTATTGAAAAGATATTTAAATGTTTTAAATGACGATATTGAACATAGATACTCCAATATTTTAGGAATAATTGGGTCTTCAATCAGGTAATGTAGAATGATAACATATTCGGGAATAATAAAACTGCCTACCTCAGCTTGGTTTGATAAATATTGTAAATTAGTGAAGAAACTAAAGAATAAGGTACTGAGAGAATTTCTGAGGTCTCAAAATAGATTTAATGAAGTATTGTGATCCAAAAGTATCTTTCGTTGATTATTTGATTATTGATTCTTAACCAATATTTCTTTTTTTAGCATAATCAATTGCAATCCGCGACTCAAAACATTTTTGGTCTATTGTTAATGGATATACTAGGGAGAAGAAACTTATTAATCAAATTCCCATCTGTGACTAGGAACGTTTTTTTATAATATAGCTTCTGTCATCCGAGTTCTGATCTAATTTTGGATTTATGTTACAATAATTTCTCTCCAATCTTAGATGAGCCGTTTTTGTTTTCTGAACTGAAAACTTCAATTCTTAAATTCAAAAAAGGGCCAATTTCTGGTATAAATGGTATAAAAATGAGTTTATTATATTTTTACCTGATGAGATGTGTTTGGAATTACTTAATTTTAATATCTTCAATAAAATTAAAGAAACAGCAAATTTTCTTGATCACTGAAAGATCGTTCTGTTACAAATGATTTATGTAGAGAGGAGATAAACTGAATCCACAAAATTATTGCCGAATTGCATTGTTAAATACTTTTAGGAAGTTATTTCTGGAATCTTGACGGATCGGTTGATACAGTGAATGTCCGAATTTAATGTAATTTCCCAATATCAATGAGCTTTTGTTAAATGTAGTTAATGAGTTTATACATATTTATTCCACATTTAAATTTTTTATTTATTTAATGGCTTAATACACAATATGTTCTATCAAGAAAGAGACGTAAAATTTATTGGATTTTAGTGGATCTAGAAAAGACTGGATTAATTTTAATATTTTGGGGCAAAATTACATATATTAGGAGTCTCAATCTAGCTTATTATTTTGCTTAAAAACTTATTTCTTAATACAAGATATTCTGTGAGGAGGAACTCTGCAAATTCTAAAGGTATTATATCTGATGGAGGTTTGCCTCAAGAGGAATTTTTGACTCCTCTGTTGTTTATACTGTTTATCAATGATCTTCCGCAAATGTTTGCTTGCTCAGGACTTTCTGTGTTACCTATTGAAAATTTAGTATATTTGCATTGTTTATTATACGTCGACAATGTGATGTTATTAGCAGATTTAAAGATAAGTTTGCAACGTAAACTTTCCTTGTTATATAATTATACAAAACGAAACGAATTTTAATAAATCTACAGAAAACGAAGGGCAAAACTCCTTTCGCAATGGAGCTAGATTATTTAAGACCGATAAGATATTTGTTAATGACACTAAAATTAAATTCATCTCGTATTTCAAGTATTTGGGAATATATTTTTCTTCTTTTGGCATGTATAATTACCGTTTTGACTTTATCGCGAAAGATATTCAGAATAAGTCAAATTGTTTGCTGGCTCTACAAAAGAGAACGAGAATAAGTTCACTAAAAAATGTTTTTAAACTTTTTGATGCTTTTCTTAAATATAAAATAATTCCGGTTTGGGGTTTGGAATTTTTCTAAAACTAGAAAAAAATGTAGATGACATATTTTAAGCGACTTTATAAAATAGAACGTTTAGTTTTAAATTCTGCTTTGCGTCTTCAACTGGGGAGATTGCCATTGGAAATAGTATTGTTAAAGCTACCTCGTTCTGGTCAAAAATTCTCGACCTACATGTGACCTATGCCGAATTATCTACAACGTTTTGCTGGTGACATTTAATCCTGTTAAGAAAACTTGGCCTATTTCAGTTTAAAATATTCTACATGGCCCGGGCCACTCCTTTTTATTCTTGACCCAATTAGCTCCATTGTTAAGAACTTGACAATGGAGCTAATTGGGAGAATGTGAGATAATTCAGACCAAGTCAAATCAGTTATGGAATTAAGGGATGTCTTTTACTCCAATCTACCGAGCTAATATTTACGGGATAGTATACATCAAATTCTTTAAATTGCGCTATTAGTTTTTTCACAGAAAGCCTTTATATTCAGCTTAGAGTTAATAATTTTCAAATTCTGCTAAGTGGTCATCGAAGTGATATATATATATATACAGATAGATAGATAGATAAATCTTGCAGTTATTGTGGTAATGAAAACGAAGAACGTTTTCTTTTGTTTGGTTTTTGTTCAGCAGTGTAACAATTGAAATATTCTGTCCTAGAATAACAATTCAAGCTTAATCACTTGAAATATAAAAATTTGTGAAAATTGACCTTATGTAAAGAATTATCTGTTTTTTCTAAATCTTTTGAATTTTTATGTTACTATTTAATTGTATATATTAGATAATCTTGGATAACTAAATATGTTTCTCCCGTTGAATGAATTTTTTTGGAATCAATAAACAACTGAAAAAAACTATTATCATAATCATTGGGATTAATTTTAATAATTTTACCAACATATTTTTTGTTGGCAACATCTGAATCAGAGTGAAGAAATGGAACTTTTGTTGTTCATTTATTTTTACCTCAAATACTTCATCATTTAAAATCATGGTTCATTTTATAAATATTTTTAACTGACAATATTTTTACCTTTTACTGGAACATTAATATTTCGAATTCTTTTATTTTTTTGCATTAAAATGCCATTGGAAAATTACAAACATTTACTATCTAAATTCTGAAATTTTTAACCCGTTTCTTTAATAAAATTATTATTTCTCGACCTAAATCATTGATACTTTTTTCAAAATTATTTTTATTAGCTATCTAATCATCATCTAATATTTTTAAAATTTATTTTCTTTCTTTAGCAAAAGTTTTAAAATCTTAAGTTTTAAATCAACAGTATTTTTTTCGAGAATAACTATTTTTTCTATGACCAGAATCTAATTTTTTAATAACAATTGTCTAAATATTCCTTAATTACAGCATTCTTATCGGGATGCAATTTTAAGAAATTCTAGACCTATAAATTTCCACTGTCGTTCGTCTGTCTGTCTTTCCTTAATCTCGATAATGGAGTTAGATAGATGAACGATGAGACCAGGAAATATCTGGTTTCGTATTTAACTCCGTCGAAGCCCAAACTCATCTAAACTACAGAAGCAATAGGCCTCGGTAAACTATATATGAACTACCGATGCAAACCAGTTATTTCAATTCAAAATGTTTTCTCAGGAAGCAGTTAATAGATGACCTTCACGACTCTATTGTTAAAGGAAAAGTATGATGTCCAAAGGCAAAAAAGTACTAATTTGAAGTGGAGAAGATAAATTAAATAAATTTAAAATATGATTAAAAATTCCAGCTCTGTGACGATGTCACAATAAATAATTGCTCGTCATCTACGAGTATTAAATTTTTAAAATATTTTAATATCTTACCGTGCATATAATAATTTCCGTCATCTGTTAATTCAAATCCACTTCTTGGTGGACTTTCAAATCCACTTGGTTAATTCAAATCCACTTCGTAATAATTTCCAAAGGAATACCAAACAAACATTTATTTAACACACAAATTATCTTAATGCTTTTTTTTTGTTTCACAACTCTTATTAACATATTCACAATTCCTTTTCTCTACTCAACTAAAATAAAATAAAATCTATAACGTTCAGTTGAAGTTTTTATTAATTGTCAATAGAATTATACCTTCAATTATCAACGTTATTATAGACTGGATGATTAGATAAATCGAAATGAATTATGGGATAAAGTCTTCCATGCTTTGTATAATTAACTAAACATTCAGACTCTGTGTTATTAGTACTTAGACCAACAGCTAAGAAGTCAGAATAATATCTAGAATAATCTAATTTTCTAGGTTTAAAGCTAACATTATAATAATTGTTGGCTTAGAATAAATAACGACACTTCATCGCATATAAATTATCAAATGTATTATTATGAATTTGTTTTCTGTATCCCGATATTGTAGAATACAGTCGACCCCCATAACACTGTTGATTATTCCGTTTTATATGAATTCCATGTTGTACGAGTCACTTAGATTTTACAAATACGTGAGCGGTTCACAGCTCGGCACATGTATTTGTAAAATCTAAGTGACTCGTACAACATGGAATTCATATAAAACAGAATAATCAACAGTATTATGGGGGGTCGACTGTAATTAAAATACTCGTACTTCTGATTTCATTTGTTGTGGTATTTCCGGTTATTGTAACACTAGATACATTTCGAGAGATTATAAAAATAATTTTTGTCAACCTCACCGACCACCAATTAATTTCAATATCTGATGAATGATTCAAAGACAAACTATTATAAGGACCAAAGGATCTGGACTCAATCTAACATGTCAGAACCATAACGAAATATCAGATATAATCACTTTATAATTGGGATTTTGTTCATCTAAATACAACATACCGTTATTTACATTTCTCTAAAAAAGTCTAACATCTTTGTTTGATATTTTTTAAAAATCATTAAAGAATCTTATTTGAAATTAATCGTTTAACTGCATTACTACTTTTAGAATTTATCTTTCAGCAAATTCCTTATAATTTTTATTAAATTGCAATTTTCAAATTGCACACCTGTACATTCTTACTATCTGACTGTCCTATCTTTGTCTCAAGAACGAAGTTAGATAGGTGAAAGTCGAGACTAGATGTGCAAACCATGGGAACCGGAGGTCTCGATTAGCTATACAGAAATTTCCGATCTTGAGCGGAAGTTACGTGATTTTAACTCAAATTTTTCTCGAGAACGGAGATAGATAGATAGTCGGTATGATTGGATTGCTATCAGGAAAAAATATGACGAACAGCGGGAAGACACTACTAAAATTGAAACAAGATATGGGAAGCTTCTTCGTTAGTTTAAATTAAAGTATGATAAAAAAAAAATTGCAGAACGGCATTATGACGATGTCAGAATAAATTTGTCGATTTTTCAAGATATCTCTTCACTTTTAAATTAAGTGCTCGATCATCAGCTCCATCACTATTAAAAATTGCTTATCAGCAGATTCTGAGATATCGATGTAGAATAATATATTGCTGGCCTCAGATATTGAATAATCTTTCGTGAAATTTATAAGTCCGTTAAATTGATGAACTAACAATGGTAATTCGGTTTCTTTAAATTTTCCTCGAATGTGTTCTAAAGTTCTGATCTTAAAAATAAATTTCCAGTGTTCACTACTATTACATTTTATTCTCTAATTGATGAATTATTTTTCTTTACAAATTTTAATTGAGGACAAACATCGCTATTAAAATATTAATATTTAAGATTAAAATAATAATATTTTGTTGATTCTTTCTCACAAACAACAACTCTGTCTTCTTTATGCTGTTTATATGCAAAACTTTCAATCTCATTTATGTAATTTTTAATATCTTTTAGCTCCCAAATCACCTTCATTTATTTAGATTATATTTTCAGAAGCCTCAACCTTATGAGCTATATTTACCTAATATTTACTCAAATTTAACGTACAAAAGGTGTCTGTTCTTTAAATTTATTATTCACTACAAAACGAGTTTTAGATAATATCTGCTTCGTTTTGTTTTTAACGAATTGTTTTGCTTTTTCTTTAATTTGACTTCCTTTGAAGTTAAAATACTTGAAAAATGTTTAGATGTTTAAAAATTCAGATTATTATATTTTGCAGAGAAAATTTTAATGAGAATATTAGCATCATATATAAACCCGCATGGATCTATATCTTCAAAAACAGTAGTCATTTTGATGTAATTATTTCAATCAAGGGATTTTTTTAAAAAGATATTATTGTGATTATTTATCAGTGAGTTATAAAAGGAAAAATGGTAAATATGTGTAAAAGGGTATAAAATGTGATAGATGTTATCACATTTTTTATTGGCCATTTATTCTCAATGCCATTCAAAAACGAAATTTACTTTGATGAGTGTTACTTTGATCTTTTAAAGGTGAACAATGTTTTGAATCACAAACATGAAAATATCAAAGGTCAGTGTATATGAAAGTTTATGAAATTTGTTTAATATACCAAAGAAATGTTAATCTATTCGAATAAGAATCTGACAGTTATAAATATGGTGAGAGTCATGCCAGTTAACTTTTCAGAGAGTCATGCCAGTTATCTGGCATGACTCTCTGAAAAGTTAAAAATATCTGTTATCAGGAAACGTATGATGTACAGGGGCAAGACACTACTAAATTAGAGAGCATGTATTTCGAATTAAAGAAATTAAAAATTGCAGCCCAGTATCGTGATATAGGGGCAAGATCGGCATGTTAAGCTTTACTTAAATTTTGTGTAATAAATACTGCTGTAAACTGAAAAAAAAGCTTTGCATATTGTCTATTGGAATGTTACCTTACTATAGAACTGGTTAAAATCAGTTTGGAAATAAAAATAATTAAAATAATTACAACTTTACAAGAAGAGAGAAATTGACGAAGTTGCCCCGGGTATAGGGGCAAGATCGGCAACTTCTCTCTTTTTGTAAAGTTGTAATTATTTTAATTATTTTTATTAAAGTTGCCCCTGGTATAGGGGCAACAGTAATGGGGCAAGATAGGCACGTATATAAAATTATGTTATTAACAATGTATAAGTTGGAATTCACTATTAAAACAAAGAAATACAAATCCAACACCCATTTAATATTATTACAACGAAATGCAAGTTCAAAGACATATATACATGAATAACAAATGCAAACATGTTTTCATTTATCATCTGTTTGATTTTTATCCTTTGCTTCTAATGTGGCTTTATGTTGCCGATCTTACCCCGCTAGTCATGATTTCGAAACATTAAGTACAACCCTGAGAACAGAATGCCAAGCCACGATCTGGCCACGTGAATAAGTTGAAGTTACATCCTTCTAACAGGAAAAGTAACTTTCGTTATCATGGAATTATAACAAAACCTGCCAATTCAATATAAATGGAAAAAAAATATTATATGGAATTGAACGAAAATGAAAATTTGCTTGATAATTCAACTACGCTTGTTGGAGAACAATAAAAACACTACAGTCAACAAGCCACCAATAAAACTCAACTGCCTAACCTATAACCAAAGTCTCCTTTTAATTTGTTTTTAAAAAAAAGCGCTTGACAAACTTGCCCCGCATGCCGAAGTTGCCCCGGTCTCCCCTATATGAAAGACCTGAATAAAAAAAAACAAATAAATGAATAAAATATAAAAGATGTGGTAAATAAATTAATATAAATGTGGGAAAGCGATTTCAATACTGACAAAGAAATCAAGAAATGCATGAAAACAGAACGAAAGAGAGATTCTTAGCTTTATCAAATCTTACAAATGTGTTTTATAATAGCAGAGGCGAGCGAACAAAATTAAATTATGAATTCAAAGGAATTGACAAAGGTAAATATATCAATGTCTGCTCCCAAAATGTAACAGTTAATTATTGTGATAATTATCCAATACGTCGTCTGACAAAGATTTTTCTCTCCTAAAATAGATGATAAAAATTGTTTTGAATTAATAAAATGTGAAATACTTGATCCTGAAAATATCATCCTGTGTTAAAACAAATAATAATTTTTCACTTTTATATGTCATGTAAACCGTATTCGATGCACTATTAGATGCACTCATTTTAAATCAAATCAAGTTGTAGAGAAAAAAAAGATGTATAGAATGCTATGAAATAAGAAGTAAAGAACATAATAAGTCTTATAAACAATTTCATGAATTAATATGAGTTTATCTGATTGGCGATGATGAAATAACATTTTTACTAGGCTAAAGCCGATATCATTTTATTTGCGCTAAAATTCTATAAAAGTACTGTGCATTGTTTTCCATAAAGAAGGTTAAATAACATGTAAAACATTCATTTACCTGTGAAATATGTAGCCGCAATATTTAATTAATTTATTATTGAAAAGTGAAAGCCACATAACTTGTAGGAATTTTAAGCGCAAATTACCTTCACTAACATGGTAGACAAATCGCATCAGATGTAATAGGCACCTTAATACAGAACCGTCGTTCTAGTTATACTTCTTTATGACAAAAATTCCTAGATATCACGGCGGGTTTCTCATTATAATCACAGCCCATCATTGGCCGAGTGGATAAAACCACTGAATACTGGTAGTTGATGGTGGGTTTGAGCCGTGGCTATGGGCTGGTTACGTAGAGTTTTCCGGGTTTTCTTCGCGTTAGTAACACCAAAATAGGGGCACTAGCGTAGCGAGGGGGCAAGGGATTCTATTGTGCCCCGGGCGCCAAGTGGGGTGCCAAGTGGCCTCCAAGACAAACAAGATTTGTTTCTGAAGGGGGCGGGGCGTCAATAAAGTGTCGTGCCCAGGGCGCCAGTTATGTTTGCCACGCCACTGAATAGGGGCCAGTTTCACTTAGAAAGAACTCCGGGAGGCATCCCTCCTCAGCAGATCATCTATCTGCCACCTATCGCATTTCCGTATACAATATATAACTTATATACTGTATGTAGACCCTATATATATAATTTTTTAAGTGTGGCATATTTAGTTGAATGGTATTGTTGATTTTTACTAGTGTTAACAATTTTTCACTTAATATTTGAAATTTGTGGGATGCAATCTTTGCCACATACAGTATGCAGTATTGCCAAATTGTAAAAAGTAATAAGAAAATAAGTAATAATTAATACTATAGCTAGGTTTAAAAATCAGATAAACTGCAAATTGCATTACCTTCCTCATTATAAAATAAAATTACTTTGCAGCTCACCTGCCTTCGATTTAAGTGAAAGTGACCCTCGGGTACTAAAGAAGCACCACTGATATAAATGGACCTATTGAAAAAAGCTGAGCAGTGCAGGCAAACTTCACCTTGTCCAACTAAAAATTAACCATCAATATCGAATATCCGAAGTAAAACATGAATAAAATATGGTAGAAAGTTGTAGTTACTTTAATATATTCTGGCAAAATAGCGATTTTTAATTTTTTCTTCCAGATAGAATCAATAAGGTTATAACACAAAAAATTAAATTAAACTAATGTGAACGATTTCAATCTTGTCTGTAAAGGAACCAAAAATGTTGGAAGAAGTAAACAGACACATATCGAATTTGTCGACTATTATTATTATTTATCGTATTATTATTATTATTTATCGTATTATTATTATTATTTATTTATTTATTTATTTATTATTTTTTTGGTGTTAACTTCGACTCATTTCGATCATCTTTTCTTTGAAAATTGGTGGATTTTAGCAAATGTTGAAATTTTGATACTTTGATTTTCAATATTTTGATATGAAATTTTTTAATGAAAACTTGGTCGAAAATGTTTCAAAAATGACTATGATTGATCAAATAAATGAGGCGTTCTGGTAATTTTGAGAAAACAGTTCTGTGTCAGTAGTATCCATATACTACTAATTTTATTAACATAAAAAATTTTCACTTAATATTTGAAATTAATCATTTAGTGAATAATTACTGCTGCACGATATATGAAAATTTAATGATTTAAAAATATGTACCGTATTTTGTCATATAAAGTATTTCGAAGCTCTAAGTTTTAAATTAAAATCGATTAAATATTTTTAAAAAAGTGAAATTTATAACACATGCCTCAGCAATCCAAAACTCTTGGTTAGAACATTTTTTGAGTATTTTTGTTGTTAAAGATTTATCTCTGTTAAAATTTTTACGAAACGAAACACGCAATATTAATATTTTGTTCAAATTGAAAAATTTGAAACTAACGATTGATTAGGCTTTGAAACACGTCCAAAAGATACTACATTGCGATATAAACTGAAATGTTTGCAATTTAAATATAATAACTTCTCCCTTTCGGCTCTGTTTAAAAACTGCAAATATAAACTCCGAAAACATATAAAAAATATCATTAAATTTTATTAGTCCAGAAGATAACATCTCAATGTCAGATGATAAAATAATGGCTCTGCAAATACGATAACGCTCCTATATACTATGCATAAAATATATACAAAATGACATATATTAGTAACGTTTAATAATTTACTGATATTGTGTAGCTAATAGCCGATAGATAAGTTCTATCTGAAACGCCATTGAAGCGAAATAAAATTTCTTTTCCCGGAGGGACACAAAAAATGATAAAGTTCAACGTATCTGGCTTTTTTTCTTATAATAACAGAAATTCATGAAGTAAAACTTATTTTCTAGAGTGGTTTCAAATCATATAATTAAAATGAATATAGATTATTATTATTATTATTGTCCATGTAAGCTATGTAATTTTTTCCCTTTTTGACCCTTTCTGTCAAGTGTTCTTTTGCTCGTTCTTTAAAGCTTGGCTTGATCCGGTTTTTTTGTTTGAAGCTTTTTCTCCTGTCCCATGGATAAGAAGGCTTTTTAATCATACCCGATGTGGGTTCGGCCGGGCAACGTGAAAAAAGGCCTGTCGTATCCAGTATACACCACCCCCCGGGAAGACCGACCATCTGGCCTAGGTTGTAAATTTACTGACCTTTTATTATCGATAAAACGGTAAATTTTTAAAATGTTATCGGTAAATTTTCCATTTGGAGTACAAATGCAAAAATTAGCGCAACATTGATTGTTTAATTGCCGAATCAACGGTGACTCGTCAACTAAACAATCTTTAGTAGCCCATGACCAATTGAATTCCCCCTTTTTTTATTATTTTGAAAAGTTTCGTCGATCGAAAAATAGAGCAGACTGTAATTCATTAGTTATTAAACATTGGCCAGTGAAAACACTTGCATTTAAATAAATGTTTTTCACTTTGTCAATTAAAATGTTACTCGACTAAAATCGTTATTGCACTCAAGGTGTTACCGATTAAATACTTCATATGATTTTTTTTAAAATAAGATCTTTGTAAAATGAAGAATTTCTTGATTTTCTTGAAATAACTGACTATAGAGAATTACATCTATTGTTTCCAATATAACATTATCCTAACAATAAAATCCCAGTTTCTTAATTAATTTTCCCGTAATTATTAATTACTTTCTGAAGTCATTAATTAAATTAGTTAGTAATTGTTTTATATTATATAGACTTTAAAACACGAACATATCTATTAAAATTCTCTATGTAAAGTTCACAATATATAACACTTTTAAGAATTAATTAACATTATTGTACTATACAGCATGGGCGTAGCCAGAGTTTTGTTATGGGGGGCTAGTGGATGCCAATCTGACACAAAATTGAATTATTTCAAATTATTGTTTATTATTGGGCACCGAGCAAGCCGTTCACCTTTTTTTTTTAGTATTCAAAACTTTTATTTTAGCTTTAGGTGTTTACAAATCGACTCAACACTTTTTCGGCTGTGATTTCCTGGGGGGCACCAGGTTCCCTGGGAGGGGCCGTGCCCACCCAGGCTCCCCCCTCGCTATGCCCATGCTATACAGTAAAGTTTGGTACAATAATGTTACAAAATACGGAAAACCGACTTTAGACTAAACTTTATTCAGGATCCTGGAGATGAGATGTAGTCTCTTAGGAAACACAGAGAAAATAATGTTTAGACAAGAAATAAATACTATACACATGTGATTAAAAAATACAATGCAAAATTTCAATCAATTATTTAATAAACAAATAGTGTTATTATAACAATAAATGCAATAAATGGTTATAAAAATTATATATACCCTACAAACTGTTATTTTGCATTTTCGGATTACTTCATTAATGATACATTTCTGAATTCTTCACTAGCACTGTAAAAAACGCCAATATTGTTATTAATCGAAAGTCTATTCTTCTAGCTATGCTAGCAAAGATGCTCCTCGTCTTTGCCACATCGGGACCGTATATCGGTTGGTTTACATCTGCCTCATACTCATTTACAAATCGCCGTCGATCATATTTTAATCCGTTCTCTACTTGCAGCAATTCTAGTTCTAATAATTCTGTATTAATCATTTAATAATGAAAAATATGGTTCAACAACAGTTTCGATTATTTACTTTGGTTCTTATTATTTATAAATTCTCTTCTTTCTTCCGGAAGTAACGTCACAAAATAAAAGAAAAAAAGGAGTCCAACATAACAAACCGGCATTTGGTAAGTTTAGTTTTGTTTTTCGTATTTTCGGTTGGGAGTGTGAAGTAGTCGCCCATAACCAAACAAAATCCCTAAAGTGAATATAATAAAACAGTAATAACGAAAGAAAAGAAATCGGGTTCCTCCCTATAATACTTTTGTTTTGTTATTTAAGTATGCAGAGATAAGGACTAAGGAAATAGAAGAAAAAAGAAAAATATTTTGGTATCTAGATCATTAGAGTTGAATGGGATAATTGTAATGATTTCCCACTACTTACAATTTTTTACAACTTATGAAAGCACAGCTGGTTTTTAGTGGCTGTGAAACTAAACTAATCACGTACTGTATACATCTGCAATCATCATTTCCAAGCTGTATTAGTAGAGATAATAAAAAGCACTTTCAAAAATCCACATTTACATTTACCTCATCTAATGGAAGTACTGTGAGAGGTAATAGTAAATCCCACAGATTTTGTGTTTAGGACTCATGAAGATATCTGCAGCGAGAGAAATTGTAAATGAAATGAGAGAATCTTTCAGCTGTTAAATTAACAAAATTGGATAATTTTATTTTATCAAACAGATGAAAATCGAACAATAAATTTGCATTAATATACACCAGAATATGCTCAAATAAAATAATTTGATAAAAGTACTAAAAACAAAAGTTTTGTAACAAGGAAAGGCTACAAGTTGCCATGTCTACTTTTCAATAAAATGCTATTTATCGTGAAGATTTCGATGCCCTTCATAAGCAGGTTAACCGTTCATGTGAATATATAATACAAGGAGAAAACTTGAAAAAGAAATACGTCCTAATTTATTAATTAGTAGTTTGCCTGAAAAATTTGAGGTTAATGGCGTGGGGAGTTCAGTAATGTCTGTAGTTTCTTAACTAACATTTGATTTTTGTTTTGTTTGTATTTTTTGTCATTTATATAGGGGAGATCGGGGCAACTTCGGCATGCGGGGCAAGTTTGTCAAGCGCTTTTTTTAAAAAACAAATTAAAAAAAAACTTTGATTATAGGTTAGGCAGTTGAGTTTCATTGGTGGCTTGTTGACAGTAGTGTTTTTATTGTTCTCCAACAAGCGTAGTTGAATTATCAAGCAAATTTTCATTTTCGTTCAATTCCATATAATATTTTTTTTTCCATTTATATTGAATTGGCAAGTTTTGTTATAATTCCATGATAACGAAAGTTACTTTTCCTGTTAGAAGGATGTAACTTCAACTTATTCACGTGGCCAGATCGTGGCTTGGCATTCTGTTCTCAGGGTTGTACTTAATGTTTCGAAATCATGACTAGCGGGGTAAGATCGGCAACATAAAGCCACATTAGAAGCAAAGGATAAAAATCAAACAGATGATAAATGAAAACATGTTTGCATTTGTTATTCATGTATATATGTCTTTGAACTTGCATTTCGTTGTAATAATATTAAATGGGTGTTGGATTTGTATTTCTTTGTTTTAATAGTGAATTCCAACTTATACATTGTTAATAACATAATTTTATATACGTGCCTATCTTGCCCCATTACTGTTGCCCCTATACCAGGGGCAAGTTTAATAAAAATAATTAAAATAATTACAACTTTACAAAAAGAGAGAAGTTGCCGATCTTGCCCCTATACCCGGGGCAACTTCGTCAATTTCTCTCTTCTTGTAAAGTTGTAATTATTTTAATTATTTTTATTTCCAAACTGATTTTAACCAGTTCTATAGTAAGATAACATTCCAATAGACAATATGCAAAGCTTTTTTTTCAGTTTACAGCAGTATTTATTACACAAAATTTAAGTAAAGCTTAACATGCCGATCTTGCCCCGATCTCCCCTATAAATAACTCGCTTTTTAAATTTAATTGAAGAAAATACTTTTTGTCTTATTTCATTTTTCAGTAATTATAAATTTAATATTTTGTCTTTAGTTAAAAATGCAAGTTACTGTTTTTTATGTTTTGTTTTTTTCTGTTTTTATATTTCTATGGCTTTCTGACCAGAATCTAACTTATGAATTATCGAAAGTACAGTATATGTGCAAATACAAACGCCATTGTTATCAATTGTAATTATAGTTTTTCATGTAACGTATAAATCTATAACAAGAACATAAGATTAAAAAAAATAGCAGGTTGAATTTTAATTAGAGAGAAAATAATAAGTTTATGACAGATTCCTCTTTTATGTATGTTCGAAGCATTCTAAAATAAATAAAAGGTTATAGCAGGTGCTATATAAATATCTGATATAGGCTTTTATTTATTTATTATTTACTTATTTCTTTTGCTCTTGTATAGTGACAATCAAAGATAAGCCTGTATAAGGCTTATCTTTGATTGACATGTCACTATACAAGAGCAAAAGAAATTTTTTCAGCATGGTTTGGTTAGGTTGTGCACTACAACGGACACAAATATACCAGAAATTCCGTCACAACACGGACCCATACCACTATCAGCAATCAGCTTAACATGCATAGGATGTCACACAGTAATTTGGTTGGTGCAAAACGTTGAAATTTTTCAGTTTTTATGTTACTTAGCCAAAATAGGGAGATAAAAGGCATACCTTAATGTACTGTACTTCTTTACTAATTAATGCAAAAATATGGCACAAAAATCTAATATTAGCAATACTCGCAATTTTAAATGATACATTCTAATTCTGAAACCAAAAAGAAAAAAAATGGATACTTCTTTATTAATAAATAAAATAAAATTTTAAATACAAGAATAGGACCATGAAGAAATGAAGCCCAAGATTTTCGAATTGTTCTGTACTGAAGTGATAGGGGAATTGTGCTGTGCTGAAGTGATAGGGGAGAAATATAATTACAGCAGAGGACACAAATGATGCAAATGTAATCACAAAATTAAAAACAATTATAGCGTTTATCAAGATTGTATTATTACAACTAGTAAAAACAAATCTGTTCAAGTTGTTGTTAATTAGAAAGATGCAATGCTGAACGTCCACTATCCGTTTATGGATGTCAGTAAACCAGGAAAATCTCAGATTGGATGTCTGCGTTGAGATAATTCCGAAAAATAGAGCAAATCAAAAGAACTATTGAGGAAATACGGATTTTAAAAAACTCTCTTGGAATGTGTTATGAAAAAAATAAAGAACAACATATACGGGTCATCTTCAATCACCTGAAAGATTTATGAGAATGATAATAGAAAGAAGAGGGAAGTATATAGAGTTAAGGAAACTGTGTGGAGAAGTTAAAACGTTGATATTAGAAAGTGAATAAGAAGCTAAGGGAAAGCCAGTAGACAATAGATATAGTTATCCTCGTCGCCTTAAATTCTTTGAAAAGATGTCATCTGGATGATAATGTAACGTACTGTACATCATACGTTACAAATTCAGAAAGTCTTCTACAAGCCCCATTTAATTTCCTGACTTAATGTTAGGGAATACTAAACTAAAGCAAGTATCGATATTGCAAACTATGTATGAACTGGCAACATCCGTGCAAGACCGCTCGAAACAAAAAGATATCTGTTTTCAGTTGTCTGCCAAGTAATGGATGTGAATACAGGTGCATGTATAGTCTTAGATTAGAATAAAGTTTAATTCTAAGTTAATTAAAGGACTACCTCATCATTGTTCTAACAACAGTTATGGACCCAGGAACGAAAAATTAAGTATCGAAAACTAGAATTACAGGAATTAAAATGAAATAGAATTACAAAGACTACAAAAGAAAAATGGCCAGTCAACTAGCTATACGAATAGAACCACTGTGTAAAGAAAACTTCCATACATGGAAAATACAGATGAAGACAATTCTGATCAAAAACGATTCATGGGACTATGTCAGCGAAAAAAAACCAGAAAGTATAATTGGAGATGAAAGTACATCGAAGGCGACAGAACAATGGGACACAGTAGACTCGAAGGCAATGTGTGATATAATTCTCACCATATGCCCAGAAGAATTAAAACAGACAAAAGGATGTGAAACTTTACATGAAATATGGAATAAGCTACATGAAATTTCCGAATCGAAAGGTCCCGCAAGAAAGTCTATGCTACTAAAGAAATTAATTCTCAAGAAAATGAGGGAAGGAAACAACATGGCAGATCACGTAAGAGACTTTTTCGATATAGTAGATAAGTTAAAAAAATGGAAGTCTCCATAATCGAAGAACTATTAACAGTAATACTGCTATATAATATACCGGACTCATCGAAACACAAGAGAAAGTTCTTTCGCTGGACACACTCAAAATGAAGCTAATAGAAGATAAGAGTACGAGGCGAGAAGACGATACCGATGATTCAAAGAATTCGGGTGCGCTGTATATAATCAAACAACGGACAAAACAATCGGAAAATAAGGGCCATTCAAATCCAAATGCCATAACTGTAGCATAATAGGCCATAAGGCAAGTGAACGCTGAAACAGAAACAAGCAAAAACCACCAAGAGCTACGACTATAAGCCTAACAACACGAAAACAGGAATCTTATAATGCTAATATTATCGCAAATAAAGAGAAAGAAAATCATAAATGGTGACTAGACTCATTACACATGTCATGTGTCTCTTCATTACACATGTCATGATAAAGCGAAAATTTCCAACATTGAAAAATCCCACATAAGTGAATTAAACTTGATGTTGTAACTCATCTGCAATGGAAATCAAAGAAAGTGGTGATGTAATAATTGAAACATAAGGCAGATACCAAGCCAAATTGGAGAACATACTCCTCGTACCAGGACTAAGGACCAACCTACTGTCGTAGGGATGATAACTGATCATGGATTCAGTGTACTATTCCAGAAGAACCAGGCAACTATTATGGATCCGAAAACTAAAGGCGTACAAATGCGAGCATTTAAAGAAGGAGGACTATACTATGTGAAAGAAAGGTGGGAGGAATCTAAACTCTCTCAAACAAATGTTAATGAAATGAAAATGTGGCATGAACGTTTAGGTCACTTAAACGAAAGGGATGTATGGCACATGGCCAACAACCTAAAGGTTAGAGGACGAAAAGAACTTGACCCCTGTGAGATCTGAATAAGAAGGAAACAAACCCCATTTTCAAAACGAAACGAAAGAGATGCAGAGAAATATTAGAACTGATCCATACTGACATTTGTGGACCAATGAGAACCACATTATTAACTGAATCGAAATATTTCATCACGTTTATTGATAATCATTCTAGATGGTGTGAAATATATTTCATGAAAAACAAAAAGTAAAGCTTTCGAAAAATTGAAAACATACTTAGCCTTTGTAGAAAATGAAACAGGAAGAGAGATAAAGTCAATAAGAAGTGACAACGAAACCGAATATACTAATAGAGAATTTCAGAACTTCCTGAAACGTAAAGGGATTATGCATGAGAAAACAGCCTGCCACACGCCACAACAAAACGGCATCGCAGAGAGAAGAAATAGAACACTAGTGGAAATGGGAAGATGCATGCTACTCCAAGCAGGACTGAGAGAATGCTTTTGGGTAGAGGCTGTACATACCGCATTATATACAGTAGATCCCCCTATAAGACGGTAGATACGTTCCGTTCTTTATGAATCAATTTTGTAGGAATCATAGTTTACGGACTACGGCTGTTTGAAAGGTTTTCTTCCATAAAATTAATCGATTCTAGACTAATTCGACTCAACATTTCCAAAATACGTATATTTTTTTGAAAATAATCCGTATAAACTACGTTATAAACAAAAAATTGTAGGATTGCTTACCGAGTGTGTACCGTTCGACTACGCCCGTTGCTAAAGCTTGGTTTCGTCGCGGAACAGCGCATCAAACCGCGGCCGCGATTTCTGATATTATTTTTCTGCGAAAACTTCGTTGACCTTTGGAGACATCCTTAATATAAATAATTTTTATGGCCGTTAAATAAGAAATGTTTCTTTCACAAGAAATGTATAAAATTACAGTACTGGACAGACGATAGGTCGCCTAACTCGCCGTAGCGTGACGCTAGACGGCGAAAAATATATATTTAATTATAATAAAGTTACAATAAATTAAGTTAATATATAATTATATATACAGTACCTAATTTATATATAATTAATATATAATTATATGTACAGTACCTAATTTATATATAATTTATATAATACTGTCCAGACGATAGAAATCTCTCCGTAGCGTGGCGCTACGGACGGCGGGAAAGTAGTTCGGCTGCCCGATGACGTTTTACGTATTATAGGAGTTATTTTTACCGTTGTTTACGGATACTGCCACAATTTTTATAGGAATCATAACTATAGGAAACGGTTTTATAGGGGGATCTACTGTATTAGAAATAGATGTCCATCAAAGAGCCTGGAAGGCGACATACCCTTCAAATTATGGACAGGTAGAATGCCAGCAAATATTTTAGGACATTCGGTCAAATGGCATTCACATTAGAGAAGAAACCAGGAAAAAGAAAATTCCTTGAGAAATCCATCAAATGCATATTTACAGGCTACTCTAGCATAACAAAAGCGTATCGTCAATGGAACACGAAAACAAAAAAGAGTTATAACAAGCAAAGATGTCAAATTTATCAACGAATTCCCAAGCAACTCAATGGATAATATCGAAATGATTGAAGATGACAGATCCGACAGAAGGGAAAGACTCGATAATAAAGAAGTGGAATTAGATATCCTTGAACATGATAAGGAACAATTATAACCCAAAAAAATATCTCATCTGAAAATGAAGACAAAAACGAAATGAACAGAATAATGAACTGGTAAGAGCGAATGGGAGACCACGAATCGCTCGAACAGGACGGAGGGAAAGACCCAAAAAGAAGTGAAAATCATGAATCATAAAATGAAAATCATAGAAGAATCTGCCACAATTGGTAAAGATAGTCAAGGACAGTGTAGAGCCTTTAACATATAAAGAAGCCTTGTAATGGAATGACTCAGACAGATGGCAGGCGCCATGGAGGAAGAAATGGAATCCCTAAGAAAACATAACGTATGGAACTTAACGGAACTGCCAGAAGGGGCAACAACTATCAAATGCAAGTGGATCTACAAAGTTAAGGAAAACATCACTGACAGAACAATACGAACAGGGTACACGGATACTAAGAGCAACACTTCTGATCCACTGTAAACGCATAACTAGCGAAGAGATCACTAAGTAAAAATAGTGTCTTCGAGAGGGGGGATTGTTAGGGAATACTAAACTAAGCAAGTGTCGATATCGCAAACTGTGTATGAACTGGCACCACCGTGCAAGACCGCTCGAAACAAGAACAGACGTTTTCAGTTGCGCGCCAAGTTATGGATGGGTGAACAAGTGCATGTATAGTCTTAGATTAGAATAAAGTTAAAGATCTCATCATTGTTCTAACACGTTTAATCACTGAAGAACTTTCTGATTATAGGAACTGAAAGGCGACTAAAAATAAACCAAAAGAGTGAAATTAGCTTTAAATTTTTGCAGTTCTGATGGTGATGACTCGTTATGCTTGATTCACCATTTGAAAGTAACAACTAAAACGAATATGAATAGTAAACTAGACAATTTAATGCTATTTAAATAAAATAACTTTTTAAAATCTAATATATCGAAGGAGACTATTATTTGTATTTCAACAAATCATAATATTACTGTTTAAAGTTGTATTACACACTTTCTATTACAAACTTTCTAAGAACTAATTTTTGNACCACGAATCGCTCGAACAGGACAGAGGGAAAGACCCAAAAAGAAGTGAAAATCATGAATCATAAAATGAAAATCATAGAAGAATCTGCCACAATTGGTAAAGATAGTCAAGGACAGTGTAGAGCCTTTAACATATAAAGAAGCCTTGTAATGGAATGACTCAGACAGATGGCAGGCGCCATGGAGGAAGAAATGGAATCCCTAAGAAAACATAACGTATGGAACTTAACGGAACTGCCAGAAGGGGCAACAACTATCAAATGCAAGTGGATCTACAAAGTTAAGGAAAACATCACTGACAGAACAATACGAACAGGGTACACGGATACTAAGAGCAACACTTCTGATCCACTGTAAACGCATAACTAGCGAAGAGATCACTAAGTAAAAATAGTGTCTTCGAGAGGGGGGATTGTTAGGGAATACTAAACTAAGCAAGTGTCGATATCGCAAACTGTGTATGAACTGGCACCACCGTGCAAGACCGCTCGAAACAAGAACAGACGTTTTCAGTTGCGCGCCAAGTTATGGATGGGTGAACAAGTGCATGTATAGTCTTAGATTAGAATAAAGTTAAAGATCTCATCATTGTTCTAACACGTTTAATCACTGAAGAACTTTCTCATTATAGGAACTGAAAGGCGACTAAAAATAAACCAAAAGAGTGAAATTAGCTTTAAATTTTTGCAGTTCTGATGGTGATGACTCGTTATGCTTGATTCACCATTTGAAAGTAACAACTAAAACGAATATGAATAGTAAACTAGACAATTTAATGCTATTTAAATAAAATAACTTTTTAAAATCTAATATATCGAAGGAGACTATTATTTGTATTTCAACAAATCATAATATTACTGTTTAAAGTTGTATTACACACTTTCTATTACAAACTTTCTAAGAACTAATTTTTGATCTGAAATTAAATAATTAAGTATTATAATTATTACAGATGGAAATTGAAAAGAAATGCTTTCATTATCAAAAAATTTGGAAATACATGGCAACAAAAATTTTAGATTAGCGTTGAAAATGACTTAAAGAATGTTATTTTTGTATTCCAACGTTTATTTTAAAATTATAATTACTAGATAAAATATATGGGCAAGAGTTAATGGATTTAAAAAGTAATCAATTTTATTTTTGTGCCCTTTTTTTAAATTTAAATTTTTTTCTACTATAAATTTAATTTCTTTAAAAATCGATTTTATTAATGACATTTTAAAAGTGAAGTCTAAAATTTTCTTTTGATTATTTTAAAAATAATTTAAATGTAAAAATGTTGTAGAAATTTAAATAACTAGTAAGTATTCTACTTTTTAAGTGCTGTTTTAGAAAAGATTAAATTCTTTAGTAAATATTTGACAATTGTATTGATACTTCTATCAGAACACACTCAAATTTTCCTTTTAGTTTCTGACATTTTAAATTTTCCTTTAAGTTTTGTATATTATTGATAAGAAGTTTTAAAATAAAAAATCTTGAATAGGTTTCTACAGTTTTAAAATTACGATAATAAGAATTGTAAGGTATAATAATAGTATTGTAGTAAAGTATAGTTATAATTTTTTAATATGTTTTGAATTATTAACGTTGACTGGAGGAGATGATACAAAACTACTTTACGATATAGCTTCCAGGTAGGAAATTTTATAAAGTAAAATCAAATATATTGCTGTCGATCGAAAATAAAGTAACATTTTCTTATTATTTATAAACTTTTTCTATTTTTACATCTCATTGCATTGCTTATAACACAATTTTTATTTAGTGCTCTTTTTTGTCACGAAGAAAGTAAATGAATATATTTTGAAATAATTAATTAACCAAAAATATTTTAATGGTATTATTCTATAATGAATTAATAAATATGTACTGTATACATTCATTACTTTATACGAAAGTTATTGAATAGCGGAAGAAGGAAGCAAGATGCTTTTTTTAATTAGTTTAATTTAATTATATAATTTTTTATATTGAAAGATACTTTTAAAATTATCGATCGAGTCTCTGTCAACAAAGTTTCCAGAAACATTACATAACAGAATGGCAAAACGATAATTATTCCTGATTTTAAGCTTTTAAAACGTGATTATAATATTCAAGAATTGAATAATTTTATTAATTTTATTAAAAATTTCATTTATGACATTATTTATTGTAAAAAAGTACTTTATAATATAATTTATTACAAAATTTAAAATGAAAATTATGCAATTTTTTTGAAGTTTTATTCAAATCGACATTAAAAAATATTTAGTTTAATGTTGCGTTATATTGATAAATTAACGAAGTGTTCTAGAAAATAATTTTTTCTAAATAAGAAAGATTTGAATTAAACAAACTTTGTTTTGAAACTTTAAAGATTTCTGCTTATAGACAGAGCATGTCTTTAAATCACAATGAATCAATTAAATTCAATTATTATAGTGTTTTTTATTAGTTTTTATTATTTAGTCTTTTATCAATTAAATTATTTTTACTTAATTCTCAAATTTGAAGTTAGTTTCTAAGAAAGTTAAAATGTTTCATTTACAATATTTTGTTTCAAATAGGTATTTGGAGAATGGGTTTTAGGAGGAGCTGCGTGCAAAATTATTGTGTACGCTCAAATTGTGACTTTGGCAAGCACAACTTTCATACTTACTACTATGAGTTATGACAGATATCAAGCAATTTGCCGACCTTTGACATCTGCGGGAGGAATAAGACAAGCCAAAATTATGATAGCCGTATCCTGGATATTAGCCTTCATCTTGGCTATCCCTCAGTTGTTTATATTTGTTCAGGTATATTTTAAATTTAAATATTTCATATTGTTTTAGTTTATCAAATTATTATGTCTAATTTATTTCATTGAATATAATTTATATTTACAAATTTCAGTAAATAATTCAGCACATATATAATAATTAAAATGTGAAAATGAAGGAAAATGTAAAAATATTAATAAGATATAAATATTTTTAAACGATATATAAAACTTTAAAATTATTTTAACGCATTTAATTGTTCTATAATTACATAATATGTAAAAATATGTTCTACCGATTCATTAATTACACTAATAAAATTTTTATAATAATTTATTAATTTTCTGAATAGTTTTTCAATAATGAATGATGTTAGTACCTATTTAAATGCAAATATATTCACACTAAAATCGAAAAAATATAAGAACAAATGAATAAATTTATACAGTAAAATACTTTTATACATTGTTTTATATTTAAACTTCAGTTTTAACGAATAAAATAAAAATTTTATATATCATTATATCATTCAATGTAGTCATTAATATTTTTATTTTACACTCTGAATAGATTATTACATATCATTTTTTGAAGCAATTTATTTATATCGATATTTGAATACTTGCTTAAATATGTTTAAATGAAGTTTGTTTATTTTAATTTTCTGCGTATAAATTATTTATTATTATAATAAATATAATAATTATTTTTATTATATGTTCCCTTTATAATTCTTTCTTTGTAACAGAAACGATTTTATTCGATTGAAGTGAATATTTACGTAGAAGAAAAATTGTGGAATAATCTAGAAATTTATGATAATTATATTTTATTCTAGAAATTAGTAAAATATTTTAAATATATCTCTATTGCAGAATTTATAGATTTTTAGAGATTTCCCTCTGATGGAGGCTACATATTTTAAACTATTATAGTAATAGAACACGTTTCTTCGTGATATTTCTTGCATTTTTAATAACGACGAAATTTTACTAAATGATCTGACGTAAAAAAAAATTTATTAAATTACAGAAAGTACAGCATGAAATAAGTTCAAATGATAATTAATACATGGTATAAGTAGTCAATTTCAATCTGGACATACTTCGGAAAGGAATCTATGGGATTTATATAGGCTACATTTACTGAGGATTGATGCGAAATACTCGATTGCTAATTATTTATTACATTATTTACAGCGACTGTTTTAATGTACTAAATCCTGTGATTTTATATAACTTAATCTTTATTTCCGTCGGTATGATCATTCAATTTATTTGTATTATTGATATTTATTATTATACGAAAGGAAATTTTTATTAACACTATTTTTCATATTTTCGCGTTACTAATTACGTATTTTATTTTTAATTTTTTTTTTAAAGGTAGAAGCTGGAATTACTGAAAGTGGACGCGTACGATACGAATGTGTCAGCCAAGGTTATACTGCAATTTGGCAAAGGAAACTATATTTTACATGGCTCACAACATATATATTGATTATTCCGACATTTTGTATCTCGTATTGCTATGTTAATGTTCTTAGAGCTATTTGGGAAGCCGGGAGAGGTTCCCAAACGATGTCTCTTCGAAGGTCGATTAATGCCGCATCTACCATACCGAGAGCCAAGATTAAAACTTTAAAATTAACAATATGTATCATTGCCAGTTTTGTTATTTGTTGGACGCCTTATTTCGTGGTACACAACATTCGCATCTACAGCAATTATTCTATAAAGGTACCCAAAAAAATTATAATTGCCGCAGAAACGTTAGCCCTTTTCAACAGTGCTCTTAATCCCATCTTTTACGGATATTTCAACGTAAGAGTTCGTAAAGGTTTCATGGAAATTATATACCGTAAAAAAGATTTTAAAAGTTGTATCTCGAGTCAATCGTATAGCGGTCACGGAAATTCTATAGAAACACGTTGTAGTAATGGTCCTTCTATGCCTCAAAACGAAAACATTACACTTCAAAATAGACCAACTATTGAAACTGTAGTTTGTACCTGCGAAGAAAAGGATCATTTCGCTACAACTTGTTTGTAAAAGTATAAACTCGAAGCTACGGAGACTATTAATATTTTACAATAAGAGACCATACTTGGTGAATATAGAATTTATTTAAGCAATTTCCAGAATATAATTAACATCGATATGTTGTTTTAGAAATGTATGTTCAATATAACTTTTTTTCTTTAGAAAATTGTTGTTAATAATTTAAATTTTTATTCAAAGTGCAATTAAATATGTTCTTCTAAAGTTCAAATAAAATTAAAAAGAAAGATTGCTGTCGATTTATAATTATTTCATTTCATAAATATCTAAGAAACTTATTCAGTATATTTTCAAAAATAATATCAGTAACTTATTTGCATTTCATAAAATAGTGATGAAATTATTTTAAAGAAAATTACAGTAGAAATCACTGATATTATTTTAAAATAAAATTACTATAAAGCTTAAGAAATTGATTGTCAATCATTCTGTCTCTTCGAGTGGTATCTAAGCAACTATTTGACACAATTCAAACTAATTTATAGGAATTCACGTTGATACTGATTTATAATAACGAAATCAACGTGTGTAAGAAATGTAATAAATGTGGTAAAGCGTTTCTGAAAAAAGGAAATTAAAAACGCATATTCAAGTTACTAATTTTGATGTAATTTAATTATTTAATGTCAATAATTGTAATTCAAATAATCTTTATAAATATAAATTACAAAATAAAATATTTAGCATATCATTCATTCATATTTACTAGTTTTGAACAAATAATTAAAATTATCTACAGTTCAAAAATTTTATAAATTTGAATCTTTACATGTGTAATTCACGCTTTAAAAAATAAAATAAAATAACTCGTATACTAAATTTATATCTATATTAATATAATTTTCATTATGTTAAAATTAAAGTTTTCAATTTTTAATGTAAAATAAATAAAAATATATTAATTTTACATATTTCAATGCATATTTAAAATATCTTTTAAATTAATTAATGGTTTTAACTACATTGGCATTCCTTAAGAATACAATGATTATCCGTACTTAAAAATAATAATTTCGTGTTGTTTTTAAACAATTATTCTTTTAAGCGAATTAAACGATTTATTTAGAAAACAACATATACTTATTAATACAAATATGGGAGAAAATCTCGAATATTTAAAGTGAAATGCAAATTACGCTTACTAATAGAGAGGTTGCGGCCGACGTTTTGCGTGTAAAACTATATTTATAAATACAAATTCATCAAAAACTACTTGAAATCTTATATTTTAATCTTATTTATTTTTCGATAAATAGAAGATTATCTGAAATCGATTTATTGGAAACGGAAATCTATAATAACTATAGCATTTTTATCTGAAAAAGTGCATGATTATATCAATATTATATATACTTACAAATAGCCTACTAAAGTGAGAAGGTAAGGAATCGTATTTTTGGCGTCAAATGATCTAAAGGTTTGGTACAGGATGTAGTAATGCCACATCAAAACTGTGCACGAAGAAATTATGAAAATATTAACAGTTTTTGTTGAGTAAGTACATATATTTTCATTTTCTTTTTTATGGAAATGTCTTATTAATGATGTCCTTTCCTGGAGGAACTTTTGTTTTTCGATAATTTTAGCTCATGTCCTAGAATTTTATCGACTAGCAAAAGTAAAAAACTTTAATCATCTGTCAAAAAGAAATTTTAAAAAATTACATTGAATGTGAATTTCACAACTCGATGAAATTACTATTTTTCAAAAACAAAATTGTAAATTTCCCTAACTCCTCTAAGAATTAAAAAAGAATTAAGTAAAATTCGTTTAAAATAAGTTCATTTTTACTTAATTTCAAAATATATTTTCATATTGATGCACGTTAAAATCTCGTTTAAATCCTACACTCATCGAGCTTGGTCTCTTCTCACTACTTAAAAACTATCTCCTTTCATTCACTTTTGAAAATAATATATTAAACAGCAAATCTTATAATGATGACATCAAACATACAAGTTGATTTTTAAAAATAAATTTAAAAGTATAAAAATAATTATAATTTCAATATTATTTTGTAACAAAAGGAATATTTCTTCTAGTCTTTAATTATCATCTGCATTGTGTAAAACTTAATTAAAATACTGTATTATGCCGTTATTTATTCATTGTTACAATAATTTTACCGTATGTTTATCTTTGAAGTGTGTATTGCAAGGCGTACCCGAGAACAATTTCTTATTCAACCACACAATGCAAACTTCAAAAATAAACCTTAATTAACAGCATTACGGTAATTAATCATTTTAAACAATAATTTAAAATTATTAATTAATATTTTAAATGTATCGTTTACTTTGATCGCAATTAAGAAATTAATAAAGATGAGATTTACATAGAAAAAACAATTGTTGATATAATATTTACCGTTTATCAACCATAAAAACAATACTCGTAAAAAGTGGCAACTTTCAAATAATTTTTTAATGAAAAATAAATGATATGCTGTACTATTTGTAATTACATTAACTCTTAAATGTTAATTTTGTCCATTTGTTTAGACGTATTTAAATAAATATTTAAAAAAAGGCTATTTCCGAAAAGTGAATTTTGATTGCTATAGATTTAATGTTAATTACATATACTACTGAAAAATTTCATTTAAAAAGATATTAATTACGGCTTATATAATAATTATAATTTAACATATTCAAGACATTAACTTTGTGTTTTTAATGAAATTATTATAAAAGTTAAAAATACAATGTTAATGTCTTAAATAAAGATTTCAGCTTTTATATTCTTAACCATTATATCTAAATCTCTCAATACAAACATCATGATGTTTAATGTTTATAAAAATATTTATAACAATCATTCTAATCTGTACAAGTGATTCTAACTAATGTGTTTATTTAATGACAATTTCAAAAGTTTTAACATTTTAATAGCGAAAAAATGTAAATAATTTTCAAAAATAAATATTGTTTCCACAGATTCAAATAGTTTAAATGCAAAATATTTCGAAAAACAACAAATTTATCAATAATAAAAACAAAACAATAAAATTTCATTCAAGATGTCAACACGAGTCAATTAGAGCTATTAGAAAATATTTTGTTAAATTAAAAAAATAATTGTTTCTTAACAAGTGGCTTACGGTAAGTTTTCATTCTCGTTTCAATAATTAGATCGTTTTAATTTGCAAATTAAATGAAACGATAAGATGATGATCTTCATCATTACAAAGGCAAATAAAATTAAATTTAACGAAAATTATTTGCGTAATGACACATCGTTATTATTTTATTTCTTATCTGCAATTATACATCAGATAATTCCTTCAATTGAATTTAATTACCCTAACTCTTATTCGATGGTGATTATTAGCTAACAGAAAATACGTGAATTAATCACTTATTTTTCATTAACAAAAAAAAGGAAACTAAAAAATAGAAAATAAGAGAAATGTTCGTTAATCAATCGCTAACTTAAAATTATATCGATTTTCAGTGTGCAAGAATTCAATGGCTTAATGGAAAATAAACTATGTAATTAATTAATTAGGTTAAAACTTCTTGAAGTAAAAATAATAGAGTATATTATCAGTTATAGGAAAGCAATCGTATATAATGAACAAGAAAAACGATTAATAATGATAAATTGCTTATTTTTTGTTTTATGTTCTTCAGAATTTCGATGTAATTTTTTCAAATAAAACTTATTCCTTTTTATATATCAGTTAAGTGTAGTAGTTTTATCGATTATAAGAATGAGAATTGCAATGTTAAATATAAAAGGTTATATTAGTCAATTCGAGAGAAGATTAATCCATTTTAATCTTGTTTAAATTTATTTATTGTTTTTATTAAAAGAAACTATCCAACGTAAACTATTTATATTAAGATGTGTAAATATGGTTGAATATATAGATATATGGTCGTGATGTATTTAAGTTTAATCCCAAAAGCAATTTACTTAATTAAAGCAACATTCGTTAATTTATAGAGAGATTTAGATTAATGTAATACTTGACAAATGGATGACCTGTGGCAATAAAGACATTGACCGGCAACTCTAAGGAAATTGAGTTTGAGTGCAAATAGCTGAGAAATTTTCCTAGGCGATCTAATCCTAATATGTCTTGTCCCGTCTCATTATCCTGCTATTCCCATTGTAGGCCCGATGAAAACTATAACGACCATGAGAAAAGATCCTGTTACTAACCCGCAGGAAAAGATTTTAATATATATTGTGATTCTCACGACCATACAAGAATCGAATTTACTAAAATACAACCTCTTCAAATAAACTTTTAAAATTTTTGTGACAGTCACATACATAAATATATCAAAATANCCATTCTCATGATAAATTACTTCTTCGATCCTGAAGTGTTCCTGTGTTATATCATACGTCTAAGAATATGAACTAACCACGTTTTTCGAAGTTGTGCAGAATAGATATTCTGCAAAATATTAAAAGACCTCTCTCATTAAAAAATTTATGAATCAATAAATAACTTATAAAACAATGCAATTAATTTAACGGCAATAAACAGAATGAACTTTTCTTAACTTTTGAGAATATAACATAAATATCACATAACATAAACAGAAAAATTTCAGAAATTGAAATTTTCTGACATAAAAGTTTACTAAATATTTCAAGAAACATTGCAAACCAGTCCTGAAAGTAACTCGGAATTAAATAGCTCGTGTTTAATTTAATAGTCGAATTTACGGATATATTCACACATTTTATTTTATTTTATTTAAAAATTAGTTTCGTGATTAATATAGATATAAACACTAATTTTTAAAAATTTATTTCTGTTATAAGTACTGCCTAACTTCTGTGATAATTTTCCTATAAAATCAAAATGCCTATACGGTTGGAAATAAGTTGCAGTTATTTGTTGTATTTCCAATTAAATTATTGCATTTTCTATTTTATCCTCTAAAAAAAGGAAAATAGAAATTTTGATTATCTCTAGTCAGTTCTAATTTTCGCGAATTTACATAAAATCTTATCTTTCAAGAAAATGTTTTTCTGTTACTTTGCATAATATAGTGGAAGTATGCTATATACAGAAAATTAAAAACTGCTAAAGCATTTCAATTCCTCCTGTCGGGCTGCAATTTGAAAAAACTGTAGACATATAAATTTCCATTGTCATTCTTCAGACCGCCTGTATGTCCGTCTATCTTTCTTTAGTCTCCAAAACGGAATTAGACAGATAAAAGACAAGATCAGATATAGAAACCTTAAGGGCAGGAGGTCCCTATTAACTATATACAAACTTCTTATGCAAACCGGAAGTCGCGTTATTTCAATTCAAAACTTTCCCCTGAAAGGTGCTAGATAGATGACCGGCACTGTTCTATTGTTAATGAAAAAGTGTGATATACAGGGGAAAGCCACAACTAATTTCAGGTGGAGAGAATATACATTAAATTATCTTCCCTATAAGATTACACAAGTCTCTTAGGTAACAAAAGAAAATTTTAGTGTTCAATACTAAAAATAGCAATAGTTAATTTGATTTCTACCTAGTTAGGTAATAGAAATAAACATTTAACAACAATCATTAATTTTAAAACTTTACAAATTTAATCTTATGTAATCAAGAATTGTTAAGAATATTTATCTATCTTTAATATGGTAATAGAACAATTTAATTTTTTCCGAGTCATTTACAGATTAGTTGATCATGCAACAAAATTTGTTATTATATCGTTTTAATTTCACAGTTTGCAAGTATCGATCATTTTGCAAATTAATTTGATTAATAAGCCTGTAAGATGAAATCATACGTAAATGCTAATAAAGTATGAAAATTTACTATTTAAAACTATTTATAATAATTAATAGAATTAGTATAACAACTATAGTATCTTACAGAACAATAAAGGAACCGATATGTTGAATATTGAATGTGTATCATTCCGTTGTAGCTAAGCAACTTACCCACAGTAAACTATAAAATAAAAAGGAATAAAATTCAATCCTCATACTTCCTTCGTGTGTGTAGATTAATGCAAATCGATTCCATTCTCATTCCGAGTAAGGCTATAAAAGTTAATTCATAATAGGTAAAATTTTAGTATTACTTGACTTTAACAATTAAAAAAATTTTTCTAAATTACACTTTTTAAAATAATGATAAACTTAAAAAGCTTAATTTTTCGGACAATGTAACACAAAACGAAGATGATCTGGAAAGCAGGATTCTATAGAAAACTGGCCCCTATTAAATTATTTCATTTGACTTTTATTTTTAAAATTGCTCTGACCGAAAAAAAAGCAGCACTGTCAATTAATTTGAACTATTTTAAAGAATATAGATAAATTTAATTTGTTATCCCGGGATCCCGTTTGAGAAACCCTAATTGTAATATCTATTAATGCAAGTAAAAAACGTGTTAAATATTTATTATTCTTCATCAGCTAAGTTATGCAAATTTGTTAAAGCAATAGTATAATATTTTAGAAAAAACCTGTCTTAAAATTATTTAATAGTTTTCGTTCTACGCCGGATTTGAATATGATTTATTCACTATCATAGCAGCTGTCAATGATAACATTGCAGATATCTATTAAACTACGATCATCAGGCATTTTATCGGGCATGCATATTTAGTGTAAGAAAAATCTCTAATTATATTAAGTCTAGTATTATAACTATCAAAACTTTTGAATTTTATAATCTGTACTTATTTTTAAAGGGAAAACTTGATATATAAATGAGGAGCGATCTTTATTATTTTGAATTTCGTTATTTACATATTACCATTTGAATATAAAAAAACCTTTATCGACAAAATATGTAGTTTNATTATTTTATTTCTTACTTTTTACTTTAGTTTATTTATTTACTTTACTTTAAACTAAACTAAAGAAAACGAAACTAATTTCTTTATTACACTTTTCTTTTTCATCTCTACTTTTCATCACATTTTTTTCCTTTTCTCGACAATAAATCACCTATAATTTTTCATTTGCGACATTTTACTGCTTAAACTGCTCGCCCAGGCAAACTACATCGATAAACATCATTTTGAGTTTTTCGATGTCACCTATCTATTATCTAAATATCACTGGTATATTTAGAGATTCTTAGTTTCTTCGTCATACACCTTTCAACCAATAGCACTAAATATTTAATCTTGCAATCAATAGAATACGGCACCGTAGTTTAAATTTTGACTTCTGGTACTTGTTATTTCATTTATAGGCTAGCTGTTTGCTGCTGTCGAAGTCTGCGATCTCCGTTACTGCTTAATTTAATTAAGGACAACACTTGTACTGTATTATAATAAAGTATAATACAGAACACAAAAGTACATGCTGTGTTACACAGTACATCTTACTATAACGGAATAGAAAGATAAGAAACGCAAAGATATGGTCTTCAATTATTAACTTAAAATTTTAGAATGGCACGATAAGTCAAAAATGAATAGTAGTGCTCTTGCACGTTAAAACTCACAACTAGTTCTATACAAGATTTTGAAAGACAGAGTGAATATTAAAATGTCTGAAAGAAAATATGAGGTGATTAGCGAGAAAAATGAAACCGAAATAGACAGTGAAGTCGAGTTAACTTTGAAGCTTTAGTTTAGCAGTAATCGTGAAAAATGCACCCGTTAGTGAGCCACTAATGCGTCACAAAGTAGAAGAATAAGCTAAATATATAAGAAAAAGATTTTATTATATCCGGGGGTAGTTCGACTGGTGAAGAAAACGTTGTATACAAACACATTGTCTGTACACAATGTTCAGGGTGATGACAAAAGTTCTGATTTTGCATCAGTTGAATGTGGATAAAGACAGAATGATCCGAAATTATTACAGAGTATTCACCGAGGAGTATCTTTTTTAACATTTAGACGAAACAGTACTTTATTTTGGTACAATACTCGATCATACAGTACATACTTAATCCTAAAAGTGCCAAAGAATTTTGATCACAGAATGAACATACAGTACTGTATTACATACAGTACTGTATTACAGTTCCATGCCGTGCTATATGTGAGGCAAGAAACAAAGACTTCTACTGATTGTAAAAATAAAAATCTTAGACGTTTTAAGAATGTGAAACATTTACCGATCGATTAGAAGACAGAGACCAGAGGGAGTAAATGCAAGGGCTGGAAAATACAGAGGCATTTATTCGGCACTGTAAATATACAGCTTGACCAGCATATGAGACAAGATGATACGTTCCGAAGCCTTCATTACGACTGTGTGCACGTGCGTGAGTTTATGCATTCGGAGAAAACATTAAATTATTTGTTTTCTATAGTGAAATGTAAATTTTTAAAAACTTGAGTTGTGCAGAGATACTGCATGAAACTTTGTATTCTGAATTAGCTTGACTTTACGTTACTGCAATTAAAGGTAAGACAACTACGCTGTCTTAGCTTGTTTATATATTTTACTTTTTTTGTAGAACTTGTTTTTATATAATAGCGACATATGAGGCAAATTGATACATTTTCCTTGAGGCACGTTGATAATACTGTGTATTAACGTGCCTCAGACTATCTTTAATTGGAGTTTCTGTTTTTCTACAGGACATGATCTCTATTAAACAAAAAAGATAAAATGCGACGGAATGGTACAAGATGTGTTTGAAAAAATTTATGCTATAGGTTCGTTGTCATTGATACAAACTGCAGATTTGTACAATATTGATAAAATAACTCTGCTAAAATGTATTAACAAAAAAAGAATGCACTCAAGTTACGTATGCAGTAAGTTACTCAAAATATCGTCAAATCCTAAACGACAATTTAGAACGTGAATTGAAGGAATATATTCTTCATTCTCAAAAATCTATTATTGCTTGATTTCTACGTATCCGAAATTTGGCATATGAATTTGCTATTTTCAATCACGTTCCTTTTCCGGACATTTGGAAGATTTCTAAAATTCATCAATCTGAGAGATTTAGTGGCTATACTTTACATTCTCCATGATGTCTCCTGAATCAACTAGTTTGAGCCGTACCAGAAGTTTTAACAAGACTATCGTTTACTCTTTTTATTATTACTAAATATAATAGTATACTATGCAATTAGTTTATAATATAGGCGATTATAGCATGAATAGATGTTTAACACACGAGCGGAGCGAGTGGGCCAATTTCCATTAAGAAATCTTCAGATATTTTATTTAATATAGACATAAATTCTTATTAAAAATTATTTTAATATAAGTCCTCTTTCATTTCTATCCTTTACTAAGGATAATATTCGTAAATGTGTTTTAATATTAATTGATCCGCGAGTTTAGAATTTACGTAAAATATATAGGCCTATACTTTGTACGCAAAAAAATAAATAAATTGAAATGTAAAAGTTTTCAAAAGAAAAGGAGAAAAATGACAGCAGCGACCAGTATTCCCAGGTCCTCTGAGACTCAAATATTGACGGGCCCGGCACTGCTTGTTTTCTTAATTAAGAAAACATTCATTGCTATATACATTATTATCTATATTATGCACAGTTGTAGCAATATATTGACTAAATTCATAAGAAATGACCCGATAATCATTTTTACGAAGACAGCTATTACATAACCTGAGTATATGTGTGATAAACGGTTAATGACTCAGTAGTTACAGTGTTTTCGCATCATATCTCTAGCGGTTGCTACAGATGACATTTCTTATCTATAGGAACTGTCCTTGAGATGCACTATTTACAACATGTTTAGTTTCATAGGAGTGAAATCTCTGTTTATGTTAACATTATCTCCAGTCAGAATTCGTTTGATCATAATGCTCCCAACGTTTTTCGTAGAATTATTTATCTAGCCTTATTAACCAGGTTTTAGAGACGTTTGTATGAAGCATTTTTATTCTTTAGATAATGAATTAGTGAACGAATGAATTAAAACTTAGTTCTCCACAAAATAGATAAATAATGAATGAATATCTGTCTGAGAGGTTTTTGAGTCTGAGAGGGCTTTCGAGACTTATATAATTCTTTAGTACATTAACAATACATTAACAGATTACAGTAGTTAATGTTAATATAGTATATATTTAATGTTTAATGGTTTAACTAGCACGTGAGTTTAGTAAGACTTTTGCAATCGGCGTTTATCAGAGTTATTGGACGATAGTAACAATGGATTTTTGCGGATTAATAATAATTGCGGATTTATAATTCCTCGATACATACTTTTGGAAAGCCTTTAATATTTGCTTAGTTGATCATCATTGTTAATGATTCTGAAAGTACTTTAAAATAAGTTTTGTAAAATTCTTTTCCTAGTCCATCGATTCCAAAGTTCTGTTATCGTTTAGATGATTTATGACCAAGTAGCATTCTTTCTTTCTGAAGTCTCTGTCCATATCGTTTTTCTCCTCTGAATTAAACTGCCCAATGTGTTGTAAGAAGATTCTGATTTTTTTTATAAAAAAAAAGCTTTCACATTCAGATAGAATATCTGTTGACGAAGTTTTCCCCTCTGCTTCAGTTGTTATAGAAAAGATGGGATTATTGGTTCTATGTTAATTTTCTAATTTAAGGTATTGTTTGTTCGGTTTCTCACTGATGTTTATAATTTCGGCCTGGATCTTATTACTGCCCATTCATATAAAGAATTTTCGTTTACTTTTATTTCTTCTTTGGCCAATCCGATTTCTTTCTTGAGCTTCTTTATTTGAATTCTAGGTAAACAATTTCCTTCAGTGTTTGCGTTGTTGGATGGGCTTTCTTTTTTCCAAGAAGAGTATTGTATAATGAATAGTTGCGCCTAAAACAAGGGTGCAACTATTCATTATACCACTGTACATTACGTTTGTGATAACGGAATGTAGAGTGGTATAAATGGACAACGAAATGGACAACGTAATGTACGATACCACTGTATGTTACGTTGTCCATTTCCTGATTCAATACAGTATTTCGTTTTTTAAAAACTCTAAGAGTTCTTTACAAAAAAATTTGTCCTTAAATAAGGGGTCCTGTTCGAACACGGGGTCCTGTTCGACCACGGGGTCCTGTTCGACCACGGGCATTTCGTGGTCGGAAGATGCACATGGCTCGATATGGAAATATTGGAAAGATTTTAAGATGTTAGTTTTGATTAACATCGTTTTCATAACACGGATATATTTCTTTTCCATTGGATGTTGCGCCAAATTTCGCATATATCGTGGATTTTCAAGAGCTTTCTAAGAGTGTTTGCTGATCTTTCAGAAATAAATGTATTATTGCCAATTTTATCTAACTGAAAGTCAATAATACCGTTCCAATAATCCTGTAGAATTATGAAGTTAGCTCCTGTTCCGATGCAATTATCAATTGTTCTCAGAGATCTTATTCTCTCTGAACCATTTGTCGCACACAAATAACTCTAATTCTTATATTGTGAATTGAAGTGTACACTAGGTATATATTCCTACATAGTCCCTTTGTATATTATTAGTAGGGAATTTCGAGTTTAGAGATACCGCTGTTCCTCTTTCGTTTAAATTTCCAAATAACCAAATACATTTATAAACCAGTTGTAACTGTTATTCAACTATTTATGCATCGTTTTAATTATTTATGTGAGTTTCCTGTAACATAATTATGTCGTATTGGGACTATTTTATACACTATAAAAACATTTTTGTTTTTTTTTCATACCGTTTATTTTGATTATTGCTATTTTAGTATCCTTTAAGTATAGAGTGCTTCCGAGTTCGATATCAGTTCGAGACGGCATATTCTCTTACTAGATCTTCATTTTTATATTGTTGACCCAGGACATATTATTAAATAATGTGTTTATTAATGTCATTCTCTTGATAGTCCATTGCTTCCAGGTGAATCTTTTCTCTTAGTAGTCCAGGTTATTTTGTTATTTCATTTTCTTGTCTTAATTTTTAAATAATTAAATTTATCAGTTTTTGTTCAAAGGGCTTCTAATATACTTATAAGTCTAATAGCTGGTCTGCAACCTCTGAATCTGGGACGGATGGATTATTCATTTTTTCCTCTTATTTTTCTTATCTATTACTAAACTATATATTTCAGTTTCTCTATTATCTGGTTCTCTTTTACAGAAATATTATTTCTAGCATTGTTTCTTTCTAGTTTTTTTTCAATTGTCGCCTTTAATGGTACTTCCTGTTTGTATACTCTAGGTCTTGTTGTTTCCTGAAAGTCATCTATTCTTTTGATATGTGCCATATGTTCGGTTCTTTCTTCTTAATTTTCTTTGTCTTCTGTCGACCCTTGACCTATTTTCCGTTCCCCTAGCCTAATATTTTTAAATTTTATAATTTCACTTTTACGTTTTTTCATATTTTATATCTCATTGTTATGTTTTGTAGCTTCTCCATGACTTCAGTTTATAATTATCTTCTAAATTTCATACTATTAACTTTTTTTATAATTAAATGTTCTTTGGGTATTTTGACTGGCCCATTAAATATAATGATATTTATTCCTTTCATTAAAGTATTGATTATTTTATTTGGTATTTAAATATCTGTATACTGCCATCGTATACTTTGCTTCCATTTTTCTTTATCCTTTAAGTTTGAATAGTTTAATTTTGGATTTAGGACATTTTAATATTTTAAAAATGCAATAAAAATAATTAAAAAAGAATACTACTAAAAGAAAACTATATGAGCACCTAACAAAAATATAAAAAAACAAAATAATTTTATTATGAATGATAATGATGGATTGGGAATAAATAAAAGATGGCATGATTATTTGGAATAAATCTATGCCCATATGCCAATAATTACAACCAATAGTACTCTAAATAAGCAAGATTACCACATAAACAGTTCTTGAATCAATAAAGAGAGATTAATTAGATAATTATAGATTTATTATAATTACAATAAAATTATAACGATAATATTTAAGATAATCCCATAATCATTAATTTGTAGATCGTTCTTATTAAAATGTAGATACAATATAATAAAAAAAATTATAATACAAGAATTCTCCAAAGAATCACGAACTTCTTAGATAACAGGTAGGTGTAGGTGATATTATTACGAAAAGTATAACTCATAGATTAATAATAATTAAAATGTTATAAGGTTTGAAAAAGAAAGAAATTCCTAGTATTACACTAAGCACATATGCGAGAAAGTTATAAGGATGTCGAATTTTGAAAAGAACTATGTTAAAAAAATTAAGTGATGAAGATAAGAATGTTACTTATGAGATGCAGTAAGTGATAACTTTCAGTTCCTCTGTTTTCAAGACTATGAAATATCAACTTAACTAAATACGGTGAAATAGTAGCTTAATTACTCCTGTGCTTTTTGTCGAAAATTTAAGTTTTGCAAGAAGGTTTGTTTATGAGGGGATGGATGCTTTTAAATTTTGTGATTAAAGGTCAAGGGTGAGAAGATAAAGTGGGTCGTATGTATCTCCAGTAGGATCAGATGTAATGACGATTTTACTCGTTACTAGAATTTAAAATTTTTTATTAAACACATCCCTACCCTCAAAATTAAGCTTTTTGCTATTCTATAACAGTTAAAAATATAAAAATTTTAAAAATAAAATATCATAACAGATGGCGCCACCAACTGTTGCCAGGAAAGTTAAACAACTCGTTGTTGGATTTTTTCATTCATAAATCAGAAATATATAATTTAAAAATATATGTATATTTTTAACTAGACTTCTCTGGAAAATTTCTTGTATCGTTTGACGTAGCATCAGCTTGCATTTAATAATTAACCTTTAAAACAGATGTTATCAATAGTCTTTGGTGAAACTATTGATACATTTGCTTAAAGACAATATAGTAAATTGCATAATTTTGTTACGTCAAACCACGAATTTTAATGATTCTAAAAGTTCTATCATATTCAAGGACAACTTGTATGATTATTAATAATAGATCGATAGCTGAATTCTACAAGTATGGAAGTGTTGACGGCCGAATGTCCGAGGCGATTATAGCATCAGCTTATTTCTCGAGGGGACCCAGGAACGAATCCGCGCTGGTCGAACCCCGTGCATTTTTCGGGAGTGTTCCTTCACGTACACGTCGGGCTTGTCTATCATCACTCGGTCGCCCTATTATGGCCTGCTCAAACTCATGGACACGAAGAAAGACCATCTTAGTGCTCGTATATGAAAGGAGGGAAAAAGGTATGGAGTGTTATTTCTCTAATAACGTAATAGAAGGTTTAAAAAAATACTACTTTCATCTGATTTAAATAATTTAAAAGATCACAGAAGTATTTAATTTAAAAGAAAGCCATCATCTGAATAGATGTAGGTAAAGAATCATTAGTCCAGCTATAAATATGATATGATACCTTCACATATATACTATGAGTAACTTTATTAAATTTTTTTTATTTATTTAAATATTTAAAAAAATACTCGTATTTTATTAATTAAATTATTAAAAATATTAAAATTACATATAACTATAATTAATTCTTATTTACATCTAAAGTTTTGATACTATTATAGCTGAAATTTGGATATTTATAGAAATTTACAGAATCATTTTCAGAAATTATTTATAACACTTAATAAATATTTGTTCAAACTTAGACTTGCCAAATTAATATAAAACGTTTTTTGTTTTATATATTAATTTATTAATGCTCTTGGTAGTTTCTGATAAATCAAACAAGTGAATTTTAGAGATTTAACAAGTTCGACTATTTAATAAAAGTAACAATAATATGTTGAATTAATTTATAAAGATTTTTTAAGCTGTTAACTTCTAGAGAATTAGGAACATTTGAAAAGACTTTTTTTGATTAATCATAATTCGGTATCGACACTGAACTTTAAAATTCATGCTTAACATGGAATACTTATTCGTTTCTGCGTAATTTTATATTAGAACTTTTATAATTCATTTTAAAATTGAAAGAATATCACAGAAGCTGAAACTATTAAAAACAAAATATAAATGAAGGAGTCTCTCAAACTATAAGAAAAAGTTCTGAAATTGTAACAAAAATATATTGGAGATATAATTATATTAATGATAATTTCTTAGGAGAGTAAAATGAAGACTAACGTATTTTTATTAAAGAAATGTTTTAAATTCTTTAATATTTTAAGGAATTTCTCTTATAAATAGTCTATTCTCGCACATTTTATAAAAATTTAATGTTGTCTTTTCAATTATCATCCAAGATTACTATACTTCAAAATAAGCGAAACTCTTATGGAATTAATTGAGTTTTCTCATGGCTACGCATCTTATTTGCGTAATGATGTTAAAGAAATTCTAGTCTTTAGGTCTATGTATTTCTGAATCTTTATTAGTAAAGTTTTCTATTTAATAATGAGAAAGATAAGAAGCATAATTTAAACTGAAAGTTTGCTGGATACTTATTTAACTGATTGACACAGTAGACCGAAGCAAATATAGACAATTTTCTGTACTAGCAATTTTTAAAAAAATTAGAATTACGTTACCGTTTATCATATTTCTAATAAGCATTTGTTTAAATCCTTCAGGATTATTATACTCCACCTTTAACAAAAACTTTCCTAACTAAAATATATTTGATTTTATTATTTTTATTTCTAAAGGATTTTATTTTACTATTCACTTTTATATCAAGAAACTATTAACACTTCTCATTATAAATGAGGAGCGATCTTTATTATTTTGAATTTCGTTATTTACATATTACCATTTGAATATAAAAAAACCTTTATCGACAAAATATGTAGTTTACTTTCATAATTTTACAATATAAATTGATATAATTTACTTTTTCTATTTAAAAAATGAAGGACTTTTGTTATATTACGTATTTGGTGTAGCGATGTATTTGGTGCGGAAATTTGTTCACATTTTTTGACATATAAGCAAATCCAGCAAGGAGTTGCTTAACTTTCCCAACAAAAAATTTAAAATTGTGGTGGCGCCATCTGATATGATATTTTATGTAAACATTTTTTTATATTATCAATTATTACAAAGTGGTAAAATTGCTTCACTTTGAAGGTAGAGATGAGTTTTATATTTAAAAAAAGTGGAAATGCAAATAACGAGTAAAGTCTTTGTTTAGTCGGACCCCCACTCAAGATATGACACCTGACACTCTATCTCCATCTCCTCGATCTTTAACCACCAAATTTAATAGCTTCAATCCCCTAACACGCAAACCTCCCTGCAACATTTTAGAAATTTTCGACAAGAGACACAGGAGTTATTAAGCTTTAAAGTAGGTGAACGAAATCGTGCCCCACCCCATCAACATTCATACATAAGGAAAATTCCCGAATTTCTTTTTACATTTTTTGACGTTTCAAGGTTCCATGAGCCGGGAAAGTAAAAATGCGAGTAATTTATATCGCAATATGAAAGTTTCAAGTGATACGTATTGAAATTAGTGTTTCTCATTTCCCGGTCTTTTGCTTGTCCCGGGATCCCGGGATAAAAGTAAACTGTTTCCCGGGATCCCGGGAAATCCCGGGATAGAGTTAATTATTTTTAAGGTATCTCATTTCCCGGTATTTTGCTTGTCCCGGGATCCCGGGATAAAAGTGAACTGTTTCCCGGGATCCTGGGAAATCCCGGGATAGAATTAATTATTTTTAAGGTATACAAAATATCTTGAAATCAAATGATATAATTATTTTCCATTTTTTAAAGTAATTTTAAAGTTCTGTAACCTCCAAAATCATATTAATAATGTTGTGTAAGGTCTATAGGCCTATAATAAAAATTACCTTTAAATAACGTAGAAATTTTCACAAATAGAAAAAAATTAATTAAAGTTTGCTGGAAACTGCATACAACAACAACAAAAAAAATGTTTTGAATTGAGTTAAAAATTAAAAAAATGAACTTCTAATTTAGAAGGTAATTTTCGTTTTTTAAATAAAATATAATACAAAATATTGCAAACTTTTATAAGATTTTAAAAAGCAAAGATGGTCAATACTCCGATAACTCACTCTAATTCTTATTTTAGTAATGAAAAGTCTTGCCACCGAGAATGCCCTTTCCGATTCAATTGATGTGATTGGAATAGTGTTTAATGCATTTAAGAGAAGACAGATATTATGTGTTTTTTCACCTGTAGCCTGGAAGCTTTCGAGTTCGTTTTCGAGATTGTAGTACTTCTTTCGCTCTCTAGTATTCTTGATTTGTCTACCTTGGCTGCTTTAATAGCGGCATCAAGCTTAGAGCTCGATAATTCGGCAATTCATTTGGCTTTAATAATCAGGTTTATGAAGAAAAACTTCATACTTGCAGACTTTGTACTCGTTTGTATCCTTGCCCAATTTGCACAATCTGGCGTCAGGCATTTATTGAAGCTACTGGGCATGGTTAAAACTCAAGACAGCGTAAGCACAATTATTCCAGATATTACAGGTTCCGACAAGTAAAGAATTTTTATAGTCCTGCCACAAATAAGCTATATATTGATTATTGACCATTTGTGACATGCTATAACGAGCAAAACTTTAAAAAAAAGTAATAGGTAGGTTTAAAATTAATAAATACAAATGTATTCTGACAGTGAATGAGTTAATTATGCTTTCTATTTGCAAAATTCCTCAACCTTAACACAAAATAAGAAAAAAAGTGAATTTTTAAGAAATTTGCGGGATTTCCCGGGTTAAAAAAACAACCGGGATCCCGGGATCCCGTTTGAGAAACCCTAATTGTAATATCTATTAATGCAAGTAAAAAACGTGTTAAATATTTATTATTCTTCATCAGCTAAGTTATGCAAATTTGTTAAAGCAATAGTATAATATTTTAGAAAAAACCTGTCTTAAAATTATTTAATAGTTTTCGTTCTACGCCGGATTTGAATATGATTTATTCACTATCATAGCAGCTGTCAATGATAACATTGCAGATATCTATTAAACTACGATCATCAGGCATTTTATCGGGCATGCATATTTAGTGTAAGAAAAATCTCTAATTATATTAAGTCTAGTATTATAACTATCAAAACTTTTGAATTTTATAATCTGTACTTATTTTTAAAGGGAAAACTTGATATTTACTTGTTAAGTTAATTGCTTATATTCTGCTATTAAGCGAAGTAAGCGGAGCTCTGCATATGTCAAAAAGTGTTTTGTCTGTAATCAAAAATTATTGTAACCGCACGGTTACTAAACGTGATCGTTTGCAAACATGTACTGCACAACTGGGCAATTTTGATGTGACGAAACAAGAACGATGAAATTCTATTTATGGGCCGAGATATTTGAGGTCAAATTTGCCACGTAAGATAAGTCTATTAGCAGATTATGTTATGGGTCGGTTATAAGCTGGTCACGCACTACAGGTTTCCGATTGCTATTAAATTACAATCATCTCTTCGACAGTTTTTTTATTTTAGATTTAGATCGGTTTTAAACCTTTTTCCGGACTTCATGTTTCGGGACAATTAACAGTCAGTAGGCCGCTGGCTGCACGTGTGGGTGTTTTAAGCTTTTTTGACGTTTTTCTCGGTTAAGGCGTTGGACCAGGAAAGATGATCCAACGTCATAACCGACATGAAAGTAACCTACATATTTTTGTCGATAAAGGCTTTTCTTTGTATTCAAATGGTTGAATTGTATTCAAATAAATAACGAAATCAAAAATAATAAAGGCCACTCCTTATCCTCATCACCTCCCTCGTTCCTGTGTGTTTTAAACTGCTTTAGACAATCACAACATTTGTGTTTTCGTGTGAGCTGAAACAGAAAAACCTACGCCGCGGAGCTCATTTTCGTTTTACTAGAAAATACCTAGTTTTTCATTTTTAATTCTCATTTAGAACAAATTTTATGAAGATTTTCGCACTAGCAGAGATTTATTATGGTAGAAAAGGTCAAGTGAGCAATAGAACTATAGGCAGAGTAACGTTAAGATTCTTTCTCGCACGATACAGCTTCTCCATTCTCATGATAAATTACTTCTTCGATCCTGAAGTGTTCCTGTGTTATATCATACGTCTAAGAATATGAACTAACCACGTTTTTCGAAGTTGTGCAGAATAGATATTCTGCAAAATATTAAAAGACCTCTCTCATTAAAAAATTTATGAATCAATAAATAACTTATAAAACAATGCAATTAATTTAACGGCAATAAACAGAATGAACTTTTCTTAACTTTTGAGAATATAACATAAATATCACATAACATAAACAGAAAAATTTCAGAAATTGAAATTTTCTGACATAAAAGTTTACTAAATATTTCAAGAAACATTGCAAACCAGTCCTGAAAGTAACTCGGAATTAAATAGCTCGTGTTTAATTTAATAGTCGAATTTACGGATATATTCACACATTTTATTTTATTTTATTTAAAAATTAGTTTCGTGATTAATATAGATATAAACACTAATTTTTAAAAATTTATTTCTGTTATAAGTACTGCCTAACTTCTGTGATAATTTTCCTATAAAATCAAAATGCCTATACGGTTGGAAATAAGTTGCAGTTATTTGTTGTATTTCCAATTAAATTATTGCATTTTCTATTTTATCCTCTAAAAAAAGGAAAATAGAAATTTTGATTATCTCTAGTCAGTTCTAATTTTCGCGAATTTACATAAAATCTTATCTTTCAAGAAAATGTTTTTCTGTTACTTTGCATAATATAGTGGAAGTATGCTATATACAGAAAATTAAAAACTGCTAAAGCATTTCAATTCCTCCTGTCGGGCTGCAATTTGAAAAAACTGTAGACATATAAATTTCCATTGTCATTCTTCAGACCGCCTGTATGTCCGTCTATCTTTCTTTAGTCTCCAAAACGGAATTAGACAGATAAAAGACAAGATCAGATATAGAAACCTTAAGGGCAGGAGGTCCCTATTAACTATATACAAACTTCTTATGCAAACCGGAAGTCGCGTTATTTCAATTCAAAACTTTCCCCTGAAAGGTGCTAGATAGATGACCGGCACTGTTCTATTGTTAATGAAAAAGTGTGATATACAGGGGAAAGCCACAACTAATTTCAGGTGGAGAGAATATACATTAAATTATCTTCCCTATAAGATTACACAAGTCTCTTAGGTAACAAAAGAAAATTTTAGTGTTCAATACTAAAAATAGCAATAGTTAATTTGATTTCTACCTAGTTAGGTAATAGAAATAAACATTTAACAACAATCATTAATTTTAAAACTTTACAAATTTAATCTTATGTAATCAAGAATTGTTAAGAATATTTATCTATCTTTAATATGGTAATAGAACAATTTAATTTTTTCCGAGTCATTTACAGATTAGTTGATCATGCAACAAAATTTGTTATTATATCGTTTTAATTTCACAGTTTGCAAGTATCGATCATTTTGCAAATTAATTTGATTAATAAGCCTGTAAGATGAAATCATACGTAAATGCTAATAAAGTATGAAAATTTACTATTTAAAACTATTTATAATAATTAATAGAATTAGTATAACAACTATAGTATCTTACAGAACAATAAAGGAACCGATATGTTGAATATTGAATGTGTATCATTCCGTTGTAGCTAAGCAACTTACCCACAGTAAACTATAAAATAAAAAGGAATAAAATTCAATCCTCATACTTCCTTCGTGTGTGTAGATTAATGCAAATCGATTCCATTCTCATTCCGAGTAAGGCTATAAAAGTTAATTCATAATAGGTAAAATTTTAGTATTACTTGACTTTAACAATTAAAAAAATTTTTCTAAATTACACTTTTTAAAATAATGATAAACTTAAAAAGCTTAATTTTTCGGACAATGTAACACAAAACGAAGATGATCTGGAAAGCAGGATTCTATAGAAAACTGGCCCCTATTAAATTATTTCATTTGACTTTTATTTTTAAAATTGCTCTGACCGAAAAAAAAGCAGCACTGTCAATTAATTTGAACTATTTTAAAGAATATAGATAAATTTAATTTGTTTTTATTTCAATAAAGTAAATTGCCGACATATTCACCGCGTGTAAAATAAGAAAAGAATATATTTTTTCGAAGTTTGTAAGTATTTGAAATGGGTATGAAATTGTCAACAATGAATAGAATCGTAAAATTGATTTTATATTATTTTTAAAACTTCCGTTAATTTCTTTCTTTTCTTTTCTATTATTTTCTCTCGACTTTATTTTTAAAATCAGCTAATTTTCTAAAGAAATTCGAATTTAATTAATTCTAGAGCGACTTCCTAATAAAGATAAATTCTTTTTATACGAAGTTAATGAAATTGTCGAAAAATTATCAAATAATTGGCAAAATTTGTTAGTAAAATCTAAATTAATTAATATTTACATTTTCTTCTTTATATTGTAAAATTTTATTCATTTACATTTTTTGCAGCTAGTTAATTCCAAGTACATTTATTTTCAAAGACGTTCATACTGCTGTTGTATTTCACTAAGCTGTTTAGAAACAAAAAGAAAAGAAAAAAAAAATAGTTAATACAACAAAATCACAATTCGGTGCCTTTTTTCTCCTGGGAAAACATCCATACCTATTTATATAAATCTGGTCAATCCCGAGTGTCTTTTGAAAAAATTCAGGATAATCCATCATCTGAACTCGATGTAAGTTTTCATCAAAATATTTCAGAAATTTCACGCAATATTAGATACTCTCATATCTTCATAAAAGTTTTATTATTNAGGGAAAAAGGTATGGAGTGTTATTTCTCTAATAACGTAATAGAAGGTTTAAAAAAATACTACTTTCATCTGATTTAAATAATTTAAAAGATCACAGAAGTATTTAATTTAAAAGAAAGCCATCATCTGAATAGATGTAGGTAAAGAATCATTAGTCCAGCTATAAATATGATATGATACCTTCACATATATACTATGAGTAACTTTATTAAATTTTTTTTATTTATTTAAATTTTTTTATTTTACACATTTGTAATTTGAAATTTATTGTATAAATACATAACATAATGAAAAAAGTAAAAGTTTGACACAAGGATCTATTCACTCTATACTTTCACTTGTATAGTCAAATATATCGCTCAAACTGTATTTGATTTTCAGCGTAACTTGAGGTGAATGAAATCACTCTGAAGTTGAGCCAGGAAAATTGTCACTTCCTCTACTTGTCAGCGGAAATTTGCTTGCTACGCATTTTTTATGGGCCAGAAGAAATATAGAAATATCTTTTCTCGCAAATAAATTCAAAAATAAACCCATCAGCAAAATTGTTGATAACAGTGTTTATTCCAATGAAAGGTTCTTGGAGTCGACATTGTTCTCACTCGTCAAATCGAGACACACAACAAATGTCAATCTTCGATCTTAAACTTTGCGTCGGCGATGGCGCCTGCTCTTCGTCTACTGTGCCAAGGTGCCATCTTGTTCTATTATTCTCTAAATCGTCTTTTCGCTAGTGGATGTATTCAATGCCAATTTATAATTTTAGTCTTTCGTATCTCTAAAGTTAGTCTGAGAATCAGAGATAAGTATCGAATGTTCATATCAAAATTCTTTTTAATATGAACATAAATAAATTACAAAATTTGCATTCGCTGTCAATTACGATAGATCCAAATACAAATGAAATAAAATATTATTGGGCTGAAATTTGAAAATATTGTAGACCTATAATTTTTTACTGTGCCCTTCTGTCTGTCTTTCCTTAATCACGAGAATGGAGTAAAATAGATAAATGACGCGACCTAGTATAGAAACCGTAGGAGTAGAAAGACCCGATTAACAGTATAAGAACTTCCAATGCAAACCAAAAGTCATATTTCAATTCAAATATTTTCCCCATAATGAGTTAGAAGACAGCATGACTATTGCAAACAGAAAAAGTACGATATATTGTATAGGGCAAGACTGATTTGAGGCGGAGAGCATATATTTTAAATTAAATTAATTAAAAATATATATTAAAAATATAATTCTAAAAATAAACCATTTTAAGAAAATTTATTAAGTAATGTTATATTCGTTCTATTCCATCTTCAAGAGATTTTTACGACCAAAAAAAAAAAAACCAAATAACAATCAAGAATTAAACATCTATTTCATGTTTTTTCTCCTCTTAGAATCCATATGCATTTTGTCTCGTACTGGCCTCATCAGTGGATACAACAATCAGTTAACAGGCATTCTTATATAATGGACTATATTGTCCCAACAAGCATCTACAACAGCACCCATATTCAAATTTATTATATTTGCATAACTCTGTATACAATAATGTTCTATAATGCGTCTTTTTACCAAATTTTTTTCTTTATATAAAATTTTTACGTTATTTCTATTAATTTTACATTTAAAAATAATGCAGTGCTGATACCAAGGTGATTCATTTCGTTTTAGTCGTATCGTCGTTTCATGTTCTTTCAGTCGTTTTTCAACTCTTCTCCCTGTTTCTCCTATGTAACGATTTGGATTTGGCCGCGTACGGTACATAATATTTTGTAAATTACTCCCGCAACCTCCAATTGATATTCTTGTATTTTTTGGTCTTCTTTATTAATAAAATTCATCATATCAATTAATCTATTTTTTTGCTTCGCTACTATACAAATAGAAAATGTGTTAAAATGCGTTTTATATTTTTTATATAAATAGTTTATATATTGAAACTGGATGTATGTAGTATGAATCTTTTCATTTTTAACATTAAATATATTATTTATATAGTATTCATAGCACTTACTTATGAGGTTCTTCGGGTAGTTATTTAGTAAATATTTATTTAAAAGCTGTCTTTTTTCTGTTTCAATATCTTCTTGTAATGTTGTTCTATTCAGTATTTTCTTTAAATCCATCAGGAAAGTGTTTCTCTTGATTTCTATTGGGCAATATGATTTACAGTTAAATTAATTGTTTTTTTTAGTATTACATGGTTTTCCGTACTTACGAAAGTATAGTTTTTCTTCTTCTCTTTTTATGGTAATATCAAGATAATTCAGTTCCTGGTTATTTTCATCTTCGCGTGTAAACTCTAGGTTGTTATTTAATTTATTTGTATATTCTTTGACTTCTTTATCTGTGGTTATTCGTGAATCGTATATTATGATGTCATCGACTTATCTCGCATAGTAAAATATAATTTTAAAATGTGATATTTCCTCATCTATTGTAATCATGCATATATCTGCCAATTTTGGTCCGATAACAGAGTCCATTGCAGAGCAATTCAACCCTTTTTTCCCTATAAAAAGCTCTAGGAAGTTTAAAATAATTAGTTTTAAAAACAAATTCAATGGAATTTACTGTGTAGTCAGGCATATTATATATACTCAGATTTTCTTTAATTAATTTTAAAGTAATTGACGGATACATCGATTTAATGTATTGATATAAACTCATTATTCAAAATGATTACTGAATTATTGAAAGGTCAAATCAAGCAATTAATTGATCTGTATCCTTTATGCTATATTTAGATTTAATTATGTCCTGTAAATAATTTTTAAGGTAATTTTCTAAATTATATACAATATTGAATTTCTAACAATTCATGTTCTTTCAGTCGTTTTTCAACTTTTCTCCCTGTTTTTCCTATGTAACAATTTGGATTTGGGCACGTACTAAAATCACCTAGAATCAACTAAAATCACGTGTCTAAAATCAACTAGAGGTCTGTTTCCTGATTTATGCTTTTTAAGTCTTATATTAAGTTTTTGTACTCTTACGTTATTGAAGTTTAAAATGGTCTTCAGTTGTTGATTGGAAAAATTATTTTTATATGTCTTCATTAGTTTAGTGAAGTTTTTTCTGATGTCTTCCATAGAATCTTTAGGTAGAAGTTCGTATTTTTCTGTTGATACGATTTCTAATTTTTTGGGTTGTAGTTCCGCTGTTCTAAGTATAACCAATTGTCTGCTTTAATAATAAAAAGTTAATGTTTTTTAAAAAAATTAATTAATGTTTTTGATTTGTTAACAACTTTAACTGCCTTAGTGTCTATGATATAGTTTTTATTATACTTATTTTTACCTTTATATTTCTGCAAGTCTTTACTTCGAGCGCTCCTTAGTTTTTGCTTTTCTTCGTTTATTCCAGGGATCTTTAAAAGAGCATTTTCAATTTCTGCCACAATCTTAATTGATTTAGTGTATATCGGTAAGCTCATATTGCAGCCACAAGACAACAAACGTAGGTAATCCCTTGGTATCTCAACTTCTGTTAAGTTAACTAAATTTATCCAACTATTCCTCCCTTTCTGCATTTGAAGGGTAATAAAATTATTTAGTTAATTTAATATCAATACTTTTATTTGTACCATATTTATCATTAATATTTTTAGTATTACTGCTAGTATTATTATACCTCTTCATCTGTTTAAGTTTTCTACATAATAAAAAACTTTTACCTTTTTTTTATTGCTGATTTTATAATTAGTGGTTGTATCCACTGACGAGACCAGTACGAGGCGAAATGCATATGGATTCTAAGAGGAGAAAAAACATAAAATAAATGTTTAATTCTTGATTGTTATTTGGTTTTTTTTTTTTTGGTCGTAAAAATCTCTCGAAGTTGGAATAGAACGAGTATAACATTACTTGATAAATTTTCTGAAAATGGTTTATTTTTAGAATTATATTTATATGCAACCGATCCCATTGTTTTAAATTTATCTTTTATATATATTTTATACATTTAAAAATTGGAGCCCGGCATTGTGACAAAGTTAGAATAAATAATTGCTCATTATTCTGATAATACAGTATTTTCTAATTAACCTAAGAAACGCAATTTCGATATGTTTGAGATGGAAAGGAATGGTTTTTAGTTGCAATAAATATCAAACAGAATTAAATCCTTTCTACTTATAGTGATAATTCTTTTTGTTTTCCTTTTCATAACAGCATAATTTCTAAGTTTAAATAGTAAATACGTCGATAAAAATCACTTTTAATAAAAATTTTAACTTTCGATGTAAAATTAAATATATAAATAAATAAAATATTTTTCATCTGTGATCTTTAATGCAAAGAAAACAAATAATTTTGTATTATCAAACCGAATTCGAATAGAACAAATTTTACTCTTTTACTCGGATTCGAGTTGATTGATTAAAATGACAGATGTTACAAGTCAGGGAATGACAAAAAAAATTAAAACAGGGAATAAGAGTTATTTCTACAACAATTGATAAAATATCCAAGACAATATACAATTAAAACTCATTCGAATATTTCACATTATATAATTTGTCCTTTTCACCAGTGGCATGCCGTGACATTTGATGATAGGGAAGCTCTGTTTCTGTAAGAAACCGACATCCAAGGGCAATCAGTCAATTGCGCGTCAGTGATGGCCTAGAGTCCATTCTTATCGTTTATTCGATAAGCCAATAAAAACCGTAGACTTCTCTAAATGCATTTTTAATATCACAATTACATTCCGAATCGCTAGCCACGATATAAGGGCTACAATTAAAAATAAAATAATAAAAACTTACTCGGTGAAATAAAATGTGTTGTGGATGTACCGGTACATACTTGGTACAAAATATTCTTCAATTGTATGAATATACTTTTAAAGAAAATTATAATTAAATATAGCTTTGTAAAGAAACGTACATAAAAATATAAAATATTCTTTACTTTTTAAATCTTAAAACAATGCACTTAGTCAAATAGCTTCCTACGAGTGGCTAATGAATGGAATTGAAGACGGTTGCAAAGCGTGCATACACGCGGACTGCCAAATCCCCAGGGTGCCGATACCGGCCAATGTCAAATACCTCTTTTGTCGCATCACTAGTATATCTCAAAGGACGCGACAGGGCTGTTGTAGATTTTAAACGTTTTTCACCATAGCTGTAAAAATCTAAATATGTTAAACTTAATAATCATTTGTTTTCTAACTAATTCGTTTTAGGACCAGGTGTCCTCAGAAATTTCCAAAATTTACAACTTTTCGGTCACTCTCATCGAACTGGAAAAATCTGTCTTTATTACATTAATAATACGAAGAAACCAGTCCCCACGGTACTCGGCTAGAGATGGTTCGGTTAAGCTTTTGTTTAAGTAAAATTTCGGCTCTTTCATCAGGGTTTTGTTTATGTCCCCAATTCCCTAATCGCTTAATTATTTAACTACTTCTTAAGTAGAAATACGTCGAAACCGGTTACTTTGTACTCGGATATTTGTAGTCTCGGAAAAAAGTGGAAAGACAAATTTTTATGGCAAACGGATATTTAAATCGTAAATTTAAGGAAAATAAATTATAGAGCTTTTTCTGTACCTCGTGCATCTCTCTCATTCATTAAATTTAGTTGTAAATGACGCTGTCGAAGTAACAGTTAATTTTTTAACATTATACAAGAATTGTACACGATTTTTTTCTACATCCCCTTAAAGATGGATATACGAATTCGTAATATCACTGGTTTAACATTGAAATCCGTGAGTAATATAAGATTGGAAAGCGGAATAAAAATATCAAATATTTTAATGGATTTTTTAAAACTCCTGTCAACTATACAGAACTATCATAAAAACATACCAGTAAATTCTTATCGGTTGGGTTAAGCTATAAATCTACTCGCGATTCACATAATCGGGCGAAGGCGGCCAAATATCTAGTAGGCAGGCGGCTAACAGCCCGGAACCGGTCCTGGATAGAATTGGATGCGGTATACGTGTAGCATCCACCCAAGGTCCTAGGCCAGGGGTCGGCACCCTGCGGCTCGCGAGCCACATGCGGCTCTTTGGATGTGAAGCTGCGGCTCTTTAGTTCCGTACGCAAATATTATTTATTTTATAAAAAAAAGAACATTTAAAAATCGTTCTGAATCGATTAACGAGGATTCGGCACCGATTCTATCTCTCAGCCACTTGTACTCGCTTTTCATCGCACTACTCCCCCGTGACACGCATCGTCACTGTCGTCAGTCCGTCGGAAGCTCTCGAATGACGCCGTTGTTGGATGTTTCTATGAGGTTTAATTCGCTTTCGACGCAAGACAATTCTGAATAAATAGATTAGTTTTTTTTATCAAAAACTTTATTTATGCGAGTACTATTTATTGTTGGCAAGAAAAAATTTTGTGGCTCTTTAAAAACTTTGAAATTTTGTAAATTGTAATTTTTGGCTCTTCCGACTCAAAAGGTTGCCGACCCCTG
>NW_019384541.1:606960-616016 GCF_000671375.1 Centruroides sculpturatus | reverse complement strand
CGAAAGCCTGGGGCCGTTCGGGCTATCAAGCTGTCTCGAATCTGTGAAATCATAACTGTGACTTATATCGACGTCCTATCTGTCTCTTTTCTCCGTTATCACCAGGCTGAGTCACGCAATTGTAAAATGGGAACTCTACGACGGAAAAGTGACGAATCGAAAGTATCGTGAGCACATATAATGATGTATGCATAGGCATACGTGGACTAGAGTGATAGAGGAAAGAGAAAGGGAAGAGCAAAGACGAGCGCTTAAAAACAAGGATAGTCAGAGTCAGACCCTCAGATGTGTGACGATTCTCGAACGAATAGGTGTGTACGTGTGCTGATCTTTGTAATTATAAATTGAGAATACATGTGACTAATACTATTTTCTTTTTTATTTTGTGCATGTTACAAGTTATAAATAAATATAAACAAACGACATTAATTTATATAACATTAACTCTAAATACCAAAATGATTAATTTACTGTGTTTTTGTTGTTTATAACTCCTGTTTTTAGGTATTCGGTATTCGGCCGAATAGTGATTAAATATTCGGTATTCGGCCGAATAGTGAAAAATAGGCCGAATAGGCCGAATACCAAATAGTAACCGAATATTCGTTACATCACTAGTATTTATTTTTTAGAAAATACAAGGGAACGGCGCATCAACCGCATCCAATGACGGCACACCACTGCTTTTCACACACCTCAACTCGAGGATCACAACAAAGTCATATAGCGGAGTCAACCATCATGCTGATGCTCTTCTCAATTTGTAAAACATTAAAAACGTCCTTCCATATATCGAAACGAAGAAGAGCCATAAGATAAAAGTTGACTCTGCTGTATGATTTTAACGTGTTCATGAGCTTAAGCGTGTGAAAAGGACGAAGTATAAAGACATCCTCTTTTATATTTTAGAGTGTTTTTTCTAATTTTGTAAATTTTAACTACAGTATATTTTATATTTTACCATTACAAAATTTTTGTTTGTTTATAACTTTTAATGTAGATAAATTATAAATGGAATTTTATTTATAAGCTATACAAAGAGGTCAATATTATATAATTATATAGGCCTATATTATTTATATAAACTGTCTTATAAATTATTATCTTTGTACCATTCACAAACTCTTACTCTTTTTAGCCCAATGTTCATAAATCTCTCGAAAACTTTGGAAGCGAATATTTTTAGACATAATTTGTCGCAACCAGTAGGCCTACAGTATAAATAATTTTTACTATGTTAAGAATGCTATTATATTTTACGAGTATATCCTCCTATTTTCGGGTATATTTATATTGGTATATCCTTCATGTTGATGTGAAAAGTTATAAGCAAAAGAAATTAGAAAGTACCTTTCATCCTATCTTAATACTTTTATTTTAAGCATTTTTTAATATCTGAATATTGAATAATTATAACAATTAATCAGTACTCATTAGTGCGAGTCTCCTCGATCGATGACTTGCTTATGCGCGGTTGCTAACGTTCAAATGCAAGTTTGTGGAAGCATATCTCCACTCTCGAGTTGGCTTTGCACATACGATTTATTTACATTAAAGTATGAACATCAATTTACACGCTAAAACATTTAACGCGCGCAAAACTAATGATCTGGGATGATTCGAAACGATGCGGACACTATCTAGGATCAGTTTTCTTCTCCCGAAACCCCTGGAGAATGGATCAGCTTTAAGTTTTCTCCCAACTCAATACCTCACTCGTCCCTGAACACTTTTTTCTAGAAAGGTAATATCCCTCTGCTCATCCCCAACGGGCTTTCCGGGTATCTGAGATCCTTCCCTTGCCTTCTTCTCCACTCTTCTCGAATCATCTTCCCAATTTAAGAGGAAACTCCCCATCAATCAGAAAGAGTTTTTGCCACTGGGAGAAGCTTGCCTTTACGTCCGGATTTTTACACCCGGAAGTTGTTTAGACAAGACCACACTCGAGTTCAACTTACGAAAATACATTTCTCTTCTTTCTCTCTCCCGGGACTATACATTATTAATATTAAAATATTTTAGTCAAATTCTATAAGATGAAAAGTGCCAGAAATAGACCTCTAATGCGATTAAAAATAACTTATACAAGCATGCGTCGCATAACGACGGAGTTTCCCATAAGATTATAATGGGGCTAATAAATTCGTAACTGTCTCTACCTTTTCATGTTTAGATACATAAATACTCATCATTGTGTTACAATGATGTTACATAAAACCTACACGAATAGTAGACTTGATACTACATACAGTAGGTTTGTCTAAATTTTACTCTATGACGTATTTATCGGAACCTTCTCCTTCGTTTCTCCTTCGTTAAGCGGCACGTATATGTATGAAAAACATTCTACGATAGGTCACGTAACTTCAGTGAGAAAAGTAAACATAAAAATAAAACCGTCATCTTTCTAAAAACAAGGCTATAATGCTCAGGAATAAAAATTTTTTCATTGCTTTTATTATTTACCAGAAAAATGCATGACCTTTTAAAGAAACCAGGTGACATAAATCATTACTTTTTCTCCCCCGTTATTTCGGCGCGCTGCTCTAAAAATATATCACAGCTCCTGACACTACACCCGAGGCTATGAAAAGGCATAGCCAGGAGCAGCGTTTATTAATTTATAATAAATTATTTTTTAATTAATTGTTTTGTAAACTGTGAAGGTCATTATTTCAATTATATAAGATGTTACTTTCATTTGATCACCAGGACACGTTTAAAAATATGTAGAGTGCGACAAGTCAATAGCTAAAACAATATTACCCGATAAATTAATTATCAGAAACACAAACTGTTATTCTAAAATGTATATTAGTCGTCTATAAAAGATATGGTTCCATATTTAAAAAATTTAAACTTAATTCTCTAATCCAATTTAAGTATATTTACGCGAGAAGACTATATGACGTCGTCGCCTACTAAATTTCCCCGGGGACTAAACATCTGAGGACAACGTTTCATCAATTTCCTTATAAAATAGAATATTGTAATAATTATAAAATTAAAGAATATATGAAAAATACTTGTCTAAGATTTTAAAATTGATATAAATGATCAATTTATATTAAAAAAGTTTTAAATATAAAATTTTATAAATAACATTCCAGTAAAATAATTGCTCAATAGAAAACAAAACGCATCTAGTAAGAAGATACAAAAAGAATTTTACGGCTATTAGCAGAAAGAAAATTATAAAGCAATTATCTCCCCCATTATAATTGGAGGCGTTTACATTTCGGAGAGGAGAGCGTCAATTAAACGATTTTGAATCTTAAAACTTGGCATCTCTCCATCTCGATCAGTAAATAAAAATAATTGTATATTACTTACAAGATGAATAATACATGTGCTTTAAATGCACAGAATGGTCAGAAATGATGGTAGATTTTCGTAATTTTTAATTAATTTAAAAACTATCTTCTTTCAGGCCCCACACGACTATACGTGTCATTTTTTACGTGACCGCTGCAGGACAATAAAAAAGTTAAAATAACAAAAATGCTTAAGATTAAATAAGATACAAATTAATTATAAATTTTTAAATATTCTTTAAAGTATAAGTTTTTAATTAAAATTGATTATTTTTGTCTTATAATTTTTAAATCAGCAATTTGCATAGCCGATAACCCTCGTGATGATAATATAATGGATGCAACATAATTTTTTAAATTACTGCATATTCGGTTTCCATATCTAACTTCATTACTTTATCACTTTATAACTGTAATTACGGATTTCATTAAACGAATTAATTAATTGATAAAGGATATCTAAGATAAATAATTTGTAGACAAGCACTTCAATGGTGCTTTACAGCATTGGCAAAAAGAACATTTGCCTAGGCCTTAGGGTCTCTAAATAAATAATTTTTAAATCTAGTATTTGTTATAATCAAGTTAAAATAAAGACCAGATGCCGAAGTAGGCCTTTCAAATGATGTAACCGGGTTTGAGACTCAGTCGAAACCTCGGGAAGTTTTTGAGGTAGGGGAACCCAGGGCGGAATGTGGTAGCTAACGAAGAAGTTAAAATTATGTCAACAATAAAAGAAAAATAACAAAAATGTTACATTATATCCTTTATCTATTATATTTGGCACATAATTATTTAAATTAAATTTAAAAAATCAATAATTTTGTATGAAAAATAAACAATTAAAAAAAAGCTTGCCCACATCCCGCTTTGCCCCACACTTAGAGGAGGGCAGAATGAAGTATGAGATTAGTGCTCAAATATTAGAAAAAAATATTATTCTTGTTGCTTATAAAACTCACAAACCAGCACGGAATCGTCATCGTCACTGTCAAAACCCGCACAAGACATATAAGCCCATTTTTTTGTATGCGACACAAGAACACCAACCCTCAATCGACTGTGAGTAAGCCTCGGTGCAGTAAAGGCAAGTCGTATCACCTCCTTCCGAGTAATAGTCCCCTTGTTCTGCTTTTTTTACTAGACTTTGTTTTTTTCCTTTTCCTTTTACTTATTTACGGGAAATCGTCCCATTTTGCCCTACCCGTTGTGTCCCAAACCACATGCTTCTAAAAATCAAGTAGAGAAAAAGTTTACGATTACTTTTTGCGTTATTTCATTCTAAACATACAAACAAATTTTTAATAAACTAGACTATACACTTGTAATTTCATTAAAAAATCATGACGCAAGGTTTTATTGGTCAACGACAAAGAGAATTTCGATAACCAAGTATTCACACTGACGTGTTGTCGCAGTCTGAGTGTAGGACAGGGAGCGAACCAATTCCCTCATCTCTCTTTCATATGTAAATCGTCTTTCCCATTCCGCCCGGGTTCTCCTAATCTTGTCCCGATCCTCCGGACGTTGTTTTCCACCATTCCGCTGATCCATTGTTGGCTTGGCCAAGCCTGTGATTAGCCTGGAAAATAGACTCTCTTAATAACCTTGGGGAAAAAAAATTAAAAAACTAAAAAATCTAGAAAAAATAAAAGTTCATATGTCATATTAACTAAGATTCGAAACGATGCGGACACTATCTAGGATCAGTTTTCTTCTCCCGAAACCCCTGGAGAATGGATCAGCTTTAAGTTTTCTCCCAACTCAATACNCGGACGTTGTTTTCCACCATTCCGCTGATCCATTGTTGGCTTGGCCAAGCCTGTGATTAGCCTGGAAAATAGACTCTCTTAATAACCTTGGGGAAAAAAAAATTAAAAAACTAAAAAATCTAGAAAAAATAAAAGTTCATATGTCATATTAACTAAGACCACGGACCACTGGTACTGTAATCAAACGCTCCTTCAATTTGACATATTATCCTAATATAATTTTAAATATATTAAATTAATAATGTTATGGAGTATTCATATAATTTATTATCTTTGGCGCCTCATCGATCTGTAACGTGCTATTGACCAAATCAAACTTTTATGAACGGATTTAGTCAGTGAATTGCAATTTATGAATTGCATAATAAAACCGATTTGCATGTTTTTCAGCATAAAAAATTCTCTTTTAATTAAGAAAAACAGTGAATAATAATTTATACTTAATAATATTCAAATACTTAATAAATATTCAGTTTTTCTTTTATTAAAAAACTTATAATCGAAAAAAGTTTAAATGAATTGATATGAAATACAATAAAATATTTAAACGTATCTCAAACCTATTCATTAATAATTTAAAACTAATTATCCTAATTTCATCTATTTAAATTAAATTTTTATAAGTAGAAATTGTGACCTTTATTTTATTTTTTAATATATTTCATTAATAATTGCGCTGGATTCTTCCTAATCTTTGTTTTCCATCAATTGTTATAATTATAGAAACTGCCAAATTGTATATGTGTTTGACATTTTGAAAAAATAAAACAAAATTAAAGCATTGTGTTATTTATTAATTTTAACCCAAAATGAGATACAATTATAATTTTTCTGACAGCAGTTAAAACGAAAAATTATTTTCTTTCAAAAATAATCATTTTATTAAATCAGAAGAAATATTATTGACGATTTAAAAAAAAAAAATGGAAAATACAATTATGTTTTACAAAATATATCATTCTCGCAGCTTTCAAAACTCCGTTGGTAAAATTGAGTTAATTGAAGATAAAGAATAAATAAATACTTGCGAATATTTTCAAAAGTAAATATAAGATAGCGCCTATTCTTATTGTCTATTCCAAATACGAATGCAATTTACGTAATGTTTTATACTTAATACTAATATCTCGTCTTGTTAAAATAATATTCACGAAAATTCTTATAGGCTTATATACAGTCGACCCCCTATAACACGGTAGATACGTTCCGTTCTTTGTGAATCCATTTTGTACAGAGTCCTTGCTAATCACAGCCCTGCACGTACGCACTTTACGGACTACGGCTGTTTGAAAGGTTTTCTTCCATTAAATTAATCGATTCCTAGACTAATTCGACTCAACATTTCCAAAACACGTATATTTTTTGGGAATAATCCGTATAAACTATGCTATAAACAAAAAATTTTAGACATTACTTACCGAGTGTGCACCGTTCGACGTCGCCATTGCTTAAGCTTGTTTTCGTCGCGGAACAGCGCACCAAACGGCGGCCGCGATTTCTGAAAAGTTATTTTTCTGTGAAAAATTTGTTGAACTTCGGAGACATCATTAATATAAATAATTTTTATGGCCGTTGAATAAGAAATGTTTATTTCACAAGAAATGTATAAAATTAGTGCTGTATTAGACTTACGGTACCTAATTTACATACTGTACAGACAAAAGTAAACTCAACTTACTCGCCTAAACTCTCCGTAGCGTGGCGCTGGACGGCAGAAAGTATATACTGTATATGATTATAATAAAGTTACAATAAATTAAGTTAATATATAATTATATATACAGTATCTAATTTATATATAATTAATATATAATTATGTGTACGGTACCTAATTTATATACAATTTATATATAATACAGTACAGACGACGATAGTAAACTCAATTTACCCGCCTAAACTCTCCGTAGCGTGGCGCTGGACGGTGGAAAGTAGTTCGGCTGCCTGATGACGTTTTTCCGAATTATAGGAGTTTTTTACCAGGTTTGTACGGATACCATCGCAATTTTTTCGCCGTCATATAGGAATCCGAACTATAGGAACCCGTGTTATAGGGGGTCGACTGTAATCAGTAAGAACAGGGTGCTTAGATAATAATTACAATCTTAGTTTCGGAGAGTTAAACTTTTAAAATTAACTAAATCAAAAGTTTCTTAAAATTGAAGTTTCAAAATGTTTAATTAAGTCGATATTTTCTAATATTTATTTATAAGAAACAAATTTTATTATTAAAATTTTATTAATTATAATACTTTTATTTTTTGTAAAGTGCTTATAACTAAAATTTTTGTTCCTAGTTAAAACATTTCTAACATTATTGAATTTTATTTCTCGAAAACAATTTAAAACAAAATTTATCGATAATATTACGTTGTTCGGCATTGGAAAATTTACTGAAATGAACTGTTATTTTTGTGTGTCTTTTCCATTCGAATCAAATGACACTTATTACAATGCCTAGGTTCACGTTTCAACCAATTCAAATTTTGCTTTAATGTCTAGCAGAACAATTGAAAACTTGGATAAAACTACTTCAATGTAAAAGTGTACATCATTATTTCGAACAATTTTTCTAGCGGTGGTCGAAAGTGACGAGCACTTTCTTTACAAAGGAAATATATTTTTTTAAATTAACGACATATAATTTTAAAAATAATGTAGAACTTATTATATAACGAATTATGCTTCGTAAAGTAAATCTTACTAATGTAAATTAACCAAACAAATTTTATTTTTATACATAAAATTAGTACAAAATGTCATTTAAAAAAAATTACATTTTTGTGTATCGTCGTGCTATTCTAAATTTAATAATAATGTTTTGAAAATTCTGAGAGGAGAAAATTGAATGAATAAATATAATTTCTGATGTATTTATCTAGTATTTAAGTTATTCATCGTACTTTCTTTCACAAATAATTATGGAAATTTAATATGGTAAAACGTAATCTCAAATAAACTAATTTCTCTTCTTTAAAAACATATGTTTTCTATTATCGATATGTATTATTATTATCGTATTGTATTATTGAGATGTATTAGCCTATTAGATATGTAAGTATAAACCATTTATTATTGTTTCTTCTATAATATTGATTCAAACGACGTTACATTTCTTTTAGTTTTTTCTTACTCCCCTAAACGAATAAAGTTGAATTCTATGCAAAAATTACAATGTACGAGTATTCAATAAAACTCTTCTTTAAACAGTTTCCGTAGTTGGGCATGAGATTCTAGGTTATATCGCTCCATGGTAAAGTGTGACGTAATTGTCATGTAATGTATGATGATAGTTATGCGGGGAATAATGCCTTCCGAGAGGTCTTTTAAGTGTAACTGGTCCCTATTCAGGCGTTACATACGTGGAGAAAACCCGTAAACTCCACTTGGACACTGGTAGGTCAGCAATTCTCTTAAATTAATGATGGACGAACGCACGCCAAACGAATTTTATGTTAATTACAAGAAAATTACTTTGTGAAATTTTATTTATAAATATTAAATTATTTTCGAGATTAATTTTACAGAAAATATTTCAACCAAATTTGTATAATTTAAGAGCTCTTTTATTGCCCATAGCTTTTAAGTTCAAATGAGGTTAGAAAAAGCGTAGAGAAAAAAATGTTTTGTAAAATTATTACATTTTATTTACTTAGTTAAAAATTCTCTTTTATTATTATGTTGGGTTTTGTGAGTTATACTCGGTTCACACCGGTGACTGTGTACTATGCCGGACCAACATCAAGGCATAGTTGTACAGGTGTGGTATCACACCTGTACAGGAGAGAACGACAGGTACAATAAGCACCCTATCCATCCTCCACAGATGCCTGATTTCCTGGGCGAGTTCTGTGTACTTGCTAATTTTTTCAGTGCATGTGTTTTGTACATTGTGAGTGTTTGGAATGGCTATGTCTATAATGTATGTGATTTTATTGTGTTTGTCAATGAGTGTGATGTCTGGTCTGTTGTG
>NW_019384541.1:594272-605420 GCF_000671375.1 Centruroides sculpturatus | reverse complement strand
CGGACCTTGTTAACCCGGGCGACGTCCGAGCCGGTATCAAACTTCGATCTGGTTACTACCATTATGATTATCTCCACATAATGTGGGTGTGTGGTCACTCTTAGCTTCATTTCTCCTCATAGACCTTACTGGCATGGGTGTCCCTACCAGGAGCTTGTGCTCCAGCCTGCATAGCCCTATGGTTCAGTAAAATTACTGGGCTCTCCCACCACGACCAGGTGGTGACCACGGGAGAGTTATTATTATTATTATTAAATTATTAGCCGTTAAGCTTTTCTTTGTCGCATTTGTTCTTCAAGTTATGGGTAATGCATTTTAAATTTACATTAATAAAATTACTGTGAATTTCTCTAATGGAAAGTAAGAAAAAGTTGAAATTAAACAAAAACGAGTTAACGAAATAAGTAAACAAAAAATATTTTTCTAGATTTTATAGTGCAATATTGATCGTCTTTATTTTCTTTTTAATTTGATGTTAAAAATAATTCTAAAAAATTAAAACATAGGAAATATTATAAATATTTGTTTTACCCTGTGATACCACGTTAGAGTTTCGAGTATAATTTTAAAAACTAAAGAAATAGATTTCAATCTACTTACAGTTTTCATTAACAACAATTATTTGTTACTGTAAAATATTTAAAATCTTCGAAATTAAGGAAAAAGTTATTAAAAAAAGGAGGTAAAATTTTTAAAGTTATTAAATATACCTCCACTAAAAATAAACAGTATTTCTTTATTAAATTTATTATCTATTCAGTTTACAGTAATTTTATATCAGCTTTTAATCTTCAGACATATCACTTTTCTGAAACTAAATTAAAAATTAATTTAGTTAGTTAAAACCTTACATAAATATTAAATTTCTTACATAAAATTAATATTCTTAAACGCAAAATGGAAAATGAATATGTTTCTGTTAAGATTTTAGAAAAAAAAACTGATTTTATACAAGTAAACAAGCTGTTATAGAAAGAATTTTAAAAATATTTATTTACGAAAACAAAACAATTTTATATTTAATTTTTATCATTTATTAAAAGATTTTCTTATGTCAGATAAAAATAATAAGTATTTTTGTCTTTCTTTATTCTTTTCATCTTAATTTTAAGCTATTTTATAATTTTTAATATTAAACAAAAAATAATAAACAATATTTTTATTTTTGATTTTTATTACAAGTATAAAATTTTACATTAAGAAAAATAGATTTATTATATAAATAATTGTTTAAATACTGTTACTTATTTACTATTTATATTTTTAAAATGCATAATTGATGTTTTAAAAATACGAGAACAATTCATTACATTTGATATAAACGAATTATAACTACTGTTATACATTTAAAAATGTAACAAACCAACACTAATTTTTTACCACAAAGTTAACTCTAATTGTCACACAGCGAAAAGAAATACACCCATCTTAGCCTTCGTTTCAATTTTTCCTGTTTTTTCCTGTTCTAGAATTGTATTATAAACGAATTCCTGGTTAAAAGCATTGCAAATAAAATTAAAAATTAGTCAACTTTAGCTATTTTAACATGCATTTACAACTGCGAAATGGAAAATTAGTGAGAATTCATTCCAAGTTACTTTTCAAATATTCAGAAATTGTCATAATTTAATACACATTCTTCGATATAAAATATTCACGATTCGAATGTAGGTTCCATTAATAATAAATTCTTTCTTAACGCAAAATATTTTCAATTTTCGATATTAAACATTGTACTTGCTTTATTTATATAAACTTTTCTTTGTATTTACAGATATAATGCAACAAAACAAGGCTAAGAAAAATTTTTTATTCTATTTTTGCTTATTAATCTCTTATTTTTAAACTGAAACATTAAAGGCACACAATAAATTGAAATAAATTTTATATCAAATACTTGTAACTATAATTAATTATCCGCTATCAATTATAAATATAAATTTATCAAAATATCTTAATGTTAAGGCGTGATTCATATATTTTATAACATCGTCAAAAATGTAAATTTATTAGAAAATTTATTAAATTCTTATAAATATGTGTTAGGTCCTTAGCAAAATAAGAAGAAACGTGAATATATTATTTATCTATTCCTGTTTTCCCTTATAGCCTAAATAAGATAATTGTTTATCATTGTTAATTATTTTGTATTTTTGTATAATTGTTATGAGACGTTTATGGTACGTAGGAAGATAGGTTGGAGATAAAAGTACTGACAATTTCGACTTAATCAGACCGTATTATATGGAAAACTCAATATAGTCTACTGTGCCTGGGACCTGTACACAGCTTCAAATTCACTCAGCTCGACTTAGCGAGGTTTTACTGTGATTATGAACTCATAATTTTATTATTTCTTATAAGAATATTGATACTTATCTTCGCAATTAATATTTATTTTTGATTGGTGGAAGAACAATTTTTGATCAGAAATTGTTTTGTAAATTGCGAACAATTAGCATTAATCGGCCTAAAATCGACTTGTAAATAGTGTACTGAGATCGGCGAGAATAACGTTTACTTGGACTATTCCTAATAGACAAATAATTCTATCGAAACCGTAAGACAAAAATTAAGAAAAGTAATAAATGGCAAATCACGTTATTTTATATCTATCAAATTACACATTAATGAATATATTACACTACTGTGAATTCAAAAAGTTTTCACGAGTAATTTTGATCCGGTTAAGTGTTCATTTCATATTTATTTTTCTTAAGTGCTTATTAATAAATGCTTAATATTATTCCTACGCAACATGAAAACATATAAAAAAATTTGTCAAGCATTCGCATAATAATTCAGTTATTTTAATCAAAATCATTTTTTGGATGTTTTCTTTCAAGTAGTTTCCATAATTTAACAGCTTAATATGTCATAAGAATAAAAGTTCGAGTAAGTTTATTAACTCGCTTATCATAAACTAAATTTTTTTGATATCCATTTGTTCAAACGGAGCGTAATATTTAGACCTAAGTAATTTGTATTCAAGACAACAGACAATGACAACAGTTTTTGTTTTTAAAATAATTTTAGAAAGAGGCCAAGGCATCTTTCGAGATTAAAGATACAAAAGCCGTGTATCGGATAGAAAATATCTTTTTATTTTTGACATTCCGAGATGTAAACTGCAACCGAATAAAATCCTTTAAATTTCAATTTAAAAATTTAATTAGGTTTCTTTAGACTTGTTTTTATTTTAGAGAACTGATGCTCTTGATTGTTGTTTTATTAACTCAAAGTATATAGAGTGCAAACAAAGGCACAAGACGTACAGTACTGTACATAAAACACAAAGTTGAATTTACCGCTGCCCTTAGTGTAATCCAATGGAAAAGACAGTGGGTATAAACAAAGGGATCTCATATATACGTGTTTATCTATCTTGTCTTGTATCAACTAGTTGGTCATGAGCTTCTAAGCTATATCGCCCCGTGGTAAAGTGTGACGTAATTGTCACGTAATATTACTTGTATGCGTTTCATCATGGTCATTACGCGGAGAATAATGCCTTCCGGGAGGTCTTTTAAGAGTAACTGGCCCCTATTCAGGCGTTTATAGACGTAAAGCTCCATATGGGTCAGTCCGTTCAGGCGAGGCGCGAACCCACGACCGAACTCTCTGTGTTCAGGGAACGGAACCGCTTGGCCACTGGCGGGCATATGTGTGTAAACCAGGCGTCCCTTTACACCAGGGATACAGCGCCACCTACAGACGAAAAGATTTGAACCTCAACACTTCCTCTCAAATTGAAGTTGTCTTTCACGTCAGGCAAGTCCAATTCCATGTCAATATTTCTGTTGACAACAGAAATATTGCTTTTCCCTACTCAAAGCCTTCGTAAAGATATCTGCCAACATTTCACTCATTGATAGTACTCGATGGTCACTTCTCTTTCGAGAGTTAGACGAATAAAATGATGGCTTGCATCGATGTGTTTGGTCCGCGCGTAGTATACAGGGTTTTTCGCCAGACGTTGACCACCCTGGCTATCACAGTTTAGGGGTATCAAAGTAACTGGCTTTCCAATTTCTTGATGGATTCTTCGGAGATGTAAAGCTTCATTTGACCCTTCTGTTAACGCTTCTACACTTGAGAGTGCGCTGTTTGTGCGCCTCCTATGATATTTAAGACCTTCCAAGCTTGAATACGTATCCGGTTTAGGATCTTCCATCTATGATGCAGTTCACGCAGTCTGCATCTAGAAATCCTTCGATGGGTCTTTTATCCTTTTTGAATTTTAGGCCTAAATCCATTTTTCCCTTCAAATAGTGTAGGACACGCTTAGCAACCCCCAATCTACTTCGTCGTAGCAGTTGTTAAACTGGCTAAATACAGTACAGCATACACAATGTTTGGTCTAGTGGCTATGGCTAAATGCATGAAGTCTTGATAAGTTATTACCAGATTTTTTGAAGTTGCGACTGGTTTACAATCTGACATTTAGTATATGCTTAAGAGATCAGTGATATATTTTTTATGTAACAAATTGATTTCCGATTTTTCCTCATAACACTTAAATTCGATACCTAGGTAGTAGTTGATTACGCCAAAGTCTTCCATTAAAAACTTTTTCGTGAAGATACACTTAATATCTTCAAGAAACTAAATGAAGAACCTTCGATCCGTTTTATGTTGTTTGACGCTAATATTAAGTCGTCGACATATACATCTATCGTGTTTCCCCGAAAATAAGACATCCGCAGAAAATAAGACCTAGCACAGATTTTGCTGAATTGCGAAATATAAGACCTTCCTCTGAAAGTAAGACCTAGCGAAGTTTATTTTTAGTCGTAACGGTCATCGACAGATGGTTGAAAGTGGCGGTTGGCTTTTTGAAAGTACAGCCACTGATTGGTCAGCAGACAATTACGCCACACGGCATGATTTGCATAAGACTATGGCTTGGGAATCACAGATTTGCATAACGTTACGGCTGGTGATGGCTAATTGGTCGGCCGGGAATCACGCCACATGACATTTGCATAGTGCTACGGTTCAGTAAGCACTAATTGGTCATCGAGTCCGATGTTGACGCTATAAAAAGGCGACAGTTCGACACACCGGATATACGTCACTCTCGTCTAAGTTCGACTTGAGAATTTTTTTGTTCAATAATAAATGTGAATTCTTCCTCCTGGAAAAAATAAGACTTAGCGCACTTTTCAGAGCAAAAATTAATATAAGACACTGTCTTATTTTCGGAGAAACACGGTAGCAGTAGTGCATTAATTTATTGCTGGCCTCTTTAATGTAAAGGCATGGATCTGAATCTAGGGATTTTAGTCCTAGAGATAATAATGAATGGTACAACTTCTTGTACCACTGGTGCCCCGAGTGTTTGTCCGTAGAGAGCCCTGCTTAGTTTACAAACTTTATCATCTTTCTGTTTTCGTAACATTTCTTTTGCCTCATTTCTTATAAATTCTCGTCACCTTTTTCACTTAATCCAGTTATCGCCTTATTTAAATCACTTGGGACTTCCATGTAGACGGGTTCTTCTAGATCTCCATTTAAACAACCTTTTTCGACATCAAGTTTATGTATTTTCATCCCTCATTCGACGGCTAATGCCACGATTAGCCTAACTGAATTTAGGCGGATGACGGGACCATATGTATTGCCACTGTATTTGTCATCCGTTATATATTATAATATCTTTTTGCAACCAAACGTGTCTTCTTGCGATAAGATGTCCCATCGGACTTATATTTATCAACAAAGTTTTAAAATCTTGTCGTGTAAATATTTATGTAGAGGACCTCGTGCAGAATTTCCGATCTGCTCTCTCACAACATTGTATCTAGGCCTACTAGAGTATTTTATTTGAAATAACTTTTTCCTTTAAAACAGATTTGTCGCGGTTTCGGACTCTAGTCGAGACCTCACATTTATTTACAAAATTACGTTCAGTTAATATTACATAATTAGTAAATACACACGATGACGAATAAATTGTTTATTTCATTTTCATTACATAATAATTTGGCGATAAAAATAAAAAAGTACTGTGTATCTTATTAACTTCGATTTTTCTGTTTGGTTATTACATTAATAAGAACTTTTTATTTGTCTGTAGTACGACAGAAATGTCTCTCTTGTGAACTCTGATACGCCCAAAAGTTTTTTGTGTGGAGATTCATTCAATTATTAGAATTTAATTTGACAAAATTCAGTTTGAATGGAATTTTAAACTCGATAAATGTTCGAAATGGATACTTTAGGAGTTAGAAAAAACAGAATCTGCTCATATGTCTATTACAGTTTGTCTTTGCCCTGCATATACTTGCAAACCGAAAAAATTTCAAAAATACTTTATTAAAATTAAATTATTACAAATATTCGAGAAAGTGTCATGAAATCTCTCTCTCAGATAAAATTTATTCGAAATTAATTTAATTCGATTTTTCTTACACTCGAATTAGTTTTAATCAGAAAGTTTTCATCGAGTTCTTACATCGGAGGAATTAAATTAAACCACGATCACAAGAAATTTCATTTAAATTAAAAATGCACTGACTTGTATTTTAAAAATAAAAACAGTTAAAAAATAAAATGTTATTCTCATGCTTCTGCCCCTTTGCTCGATAAAGGTTCGTACCAAGGCTTATTCACGCAAAAAATATTACTGAAGTCTGTGATGTCGTTACTTCTCTTGTAAGATGTGTTTATTACCAGTTTTTATTTAAAATAGTTTCTGATTATATTAGATATAGGGGATATTACTGTATAGAAACTGAAAATTGTTATTTAAAATTTTAATTTCGTATACCTATTTTTTCTGGGAAGTAATTTTTTTTTAATTTCCAATCCATCACTTTCAGAAAAATTTAATTTTTAATTTAATCAGGTTGAAAGTGATTTAATTATTAGCGTTACGTATAGAAAATAATTAATTTTTTTAATTTACTGCTTCTTATGCTGGTGATTAATCTGTAATATCCACTGTCTTTAGACAGAATTGAAGTATTTTTATATAATTAATTTGTCAATTATTTAGTTTATGACGTAACAATTAGTATAGTCTTTTACATTAAAAGCAATAATACAGGTAATTGTTAAGGAAACAATTAAGTAGTTTATATTAATTACAGAAATCTTATTGTCGTCTTTCGTTGAACTAGAATCTTTTTATTTTTATTTTCCTCAATTAATCTCTCTACGTTATATTAAATGACATTTTGTTATTAATTCACAAGTAACTTGAAACAAAAATATGATTGAAGCCCATTTTAAACACATTAATAAAACAGTTTTTTTTTATCATAAATTGCTTTCTAATTGTAATTTTTCATTTAATAAAATAAAATGAAATTACATGTGATTACTATATTCAATTGAAATCATATCTATTTATTTAATAATTGCTATATAAGACCATTCCCTCTAGTATACATCCATAAAAAATTACAGACACAAAATGTATACATAGAAATGTTGAATCAAATTTCAGAAAAATACAAGTAGGAGATTAAAAAAAGAATCTTATTAGACGTACTTAATTTTCAAAAAATTTTTTACAGTTATATAAAACGACTCGTGTAGGGCTACGCATAACCTAAAATTATAAATATTTCGATCTTATGTATAAAGATGTTTAATTCTATTAGAGTAAACGGAATATCTCTAAGTATGATGTACAGTACTAATTCGAGGTAGAGGACATATATTTTAAATTAAATAAATTAAAAAGATGATAAAAAAATTGCAGCTCAGGCATTATTATTTATTGTGACGATGTTACAATAAATAATTGCTCGTTTGATAACTGCTACTATAAAAATAAGACAATAACATATCTGTTACTTTAAAATAATATTTATAATTATATTTTACATATAAATATATTTGAATAATCTTGGCAGTTGTAAGAACGACACGAATGTAAATGTTCATATCGTTGAATACATTTATCATTATTATAACACGAAGACTATACATAAATAGTGACATTTTTGAATTTCTATTTTATCTTACATATAATGATGCAAATATTTTGTTATGGTTACGAATAATTTATGAAGGATAATAATATTTTCCTTTTCTATTCGCAAATATCAGCTTATAAATTATTAATAAGCTTACAAATTATATTTACATAATTTTTTAAATTTATATATATATAACAGGAATTTTTAAAAAGTTTAACATGCAAAATAGTTGCTTTAAAGATTTCAAAGAATATTTAATCTATGAATCTACGAATCAGAACACACATAAGAAGTGTTAGAAGATCTAATTAGTTAAATTAAACTGATGTGTGATATTTGAAGAAATTTATTTTCTTTAAAGAGATTACTTTGAAATAAAAAAAATATTAAAATTAATTTTTTGGAGTTTTTTTGAATTCCTATTTTCTGCATATACACGTATAATCCTAATATATTAATGTGTTTAGGTTAACAGTAGTAGTAAATTTGCCCGTTAAGAATGACTAATTATGTAATGTTTAGTAAAGTGAAAATAAATGAAATAATTATTAGCAAGTATAATATCTTATTGAACACGATAATCATTGAACCGGTCACAATAATCGATCGTTAACAGCAAAGAAAGTAATAATGTACACACCTTGAATAAAAATAGATATTTAACAAAGTACTAAACTTGTTCTTTTCAACAGTAACAATGTGCCGAGATGCCGCAAAATATCGAGCAATAACATTCCTTACGTGTATTACTAAAAGTACGAAAAACACAACAACTCTACATTGATAAAAATATTATGGCTGCCGTCTGAAAAAATGCAGAAACGAGTTCAGTTTCCCGGCAACATTTGGTGGCGCCATCTGTCATAATAAATTATTTTAAAAACATTTTATATTTTTAATTATTATAGAAAAATGCAAAAAGCTTAATTTTGAGGGTAGGTATGGGTTTTTAAAATATTTAAATGCTAATAACGAGTAAAATCGTTATTAAGTCCGATCCTACTGGAGCTACACACCATTCCCTTTATCTCCCCATCCCTTGACCTTTAATCGCCCAAATTTAAAACCATAAATCCTCCTCATAATCAAACCTCCTTGCGAAATTTCAGAAAATTTCCACAAAAAGCACAGGAGTTATTAAGCTTCTAAGAGGATGAACAAAATCGTGTCTCCACACACTAACAGCCATACATACAGAATAAAAACCCGAATATTTTGCATTTCTTGACGTTTAAAGGCCACTGAGTCCAAAAATATAAAAATGTGGGAGTGGGTCATTTTTGGACTGATCGCTATACTTTCTTTCTGTTGTATATAACAGACGGGAAATAAAAATTACCAAGATGGTGGGTCGCTATTAGGGAAAGTTTGAAAAACAGTGCACTAAACCATGCCGATCGCCACGTAGGGTAAACATTGGTACATTCGTAATGAAATTAATTATATTTTAATTATCGGATATATACTTCGGAACTGAACATGTTAACTATACTATTAAAGGGTCCATACTTTCAACATAACATCACGGCTGTTTTCATTATGAATATATTTATATCTTAATTTTCTAGGATTACAGTGTATCCTTTATGTTGCGTACAGATGGTTATTTCCCGAGAGACTCCTTTAGCGTATAAATTTGGCTGTAATTTAAAAAAAATGTAAACCTATAAATTGCCCACTGTCATTTGTCTGCATGTCAGTTTGTCTGCTTGTCTGTCCTTCTTAAATCTAGAAATAGAGTTGGATAGATGAAAGATGAGACGAGATATGGAATGCTAAGGGGCAGAAAGCCTCAATTAACTACATAATAACTTCTGATACAAACCGGAAGTTCCATTATTTCAATTTGAACTGTTTTCCCTGAAAGGAGTTAGATAGATGACTCAATTGCTAACAGGAAAAGTATGATGCAAAGAGGCAAGCCACTACTAATTTGAGTCGGAGAAGATATATTTTGAAGAATTAAATTAATTAAAAATATGATTAAAAATTGCAGTCAGGCATTGTGATGATGTCACAATAAAAAATTACGCTTATATTGAACACTTTCCATCCTCGCGACTTTAAAAAATTTATCTCTTTCACATTGACGATATTTTGATGACATCTCGAGTAGTAATTTCGTGATATATTATTTTGTCGTACCTCATTTTGGATCTAAAAAGTATGGCAAATACTCAAGATATATCCAATTAACATTATCTGTAGGTTATACATATTATTATTTTACTTCTCTAATCGACGATAATTAAATGTTAAATATTCCTCGTGTTCGATATGTCTATAATTTCACAGCGAAAGCTAAGAATGTTGTCCAAATAGCTAAGGTAATTAAAACGCAGAATACAATAAAAAATAATAACCGCGTGTTTAAATATATCTCCAGTTCTTAGTTTATTAAAATATCAAAGACTAATTCACTTACCATCAATATTTTGTTTGTTAATTTAAGATGAAACTATTCTCCTAAAACTCTTCTACAAATCTTCAGTTTTCTTCTTACAATAGAGATCGTTTTGCTAACAGTTATAAAATAACAGTTTACTCAAACAAATAAAATTTCAAATTTAATATAGGCCTATACTATGCTATCTGCGAGCAAAATTTCAAATCTCATCTTACTTTACTTATTTGATAAAGATGAATTTAAAAAGTATCACGAAATTACCAATGCTTACCCTACACGCAACAATGTACTGGTATACGACGTTCGCTACCTCCAACTATTGAGAATTTGATAGTTACTCAAATTTTAATTAACATAAAATAATTTTAATGTATAACGTTAAATATGTAATAAACTCGGTATTTTTAACATCTGGCTAACGAAGATTACTGTCAAAGTGAAGCACGAGATAACACAGTAACGTCACACTAATGAAAACGTTTTAATAAATATAAACTTTACAAATATATTTGAAGCTTTATATTTTTTTATTACATAATCACGCTAAGATTATTAATTCAGAATTCAAATTACCTAATAATAGACCACGTGACAGTACCACTAGTCACGTGACCAGTACAATATTGCTAAAAATACTTAATAATTCGATCGAGTCGAAATATATTCACACCCTTATACAGTAGATCCCCCTATAAAACCGTTTCCTATAGTTATGATTCTCATAAAAATTGTGGCAGTATCCGTAAACAACGGTAAAAATAACTCCTATAATACGTAAAACGTCATCGGGCAGCCGAACTACTTTCCCGC
>NW_019384541.1:580876-593277 GCF_000671375.1 Centruroides sculpturatus | reverse complement strand
CCACACGGCATGATTTGCATAAGACTATGGCTTGGGAATCACAGATTTGCATAACGTTACTGCTGGTGATGGCTAATTGGTCGGCCGGGAATCACGCCACATGACATTTGCATAGTGCTACGGTTCAGTAAGCACTAATTGGTTATTGAGTCCGATGTTGACGCTATAAAAAGGCGACAGTTCGACACACCGGATATACGTCACTCTCGTCTAAGTTCGACTTGAGAATTTTTTTGTTCAATAATAAATGTGAATTCTTCTTCCTGGAAAAAATAAGACATTCCCTGAAAATAAGACCTAGCACATTTTTCAGAGCAAAAATTAATATAAGACACTGTCTTATTTTCGGGGAAACACGGTATTTAATGTTTGTGAATTTGAACTGACTTTAGTTTGTTTCAATTTTTCTCTTAGAGAATTAGAAAATTTTTTATTTTATTTGGTTGCATCTTTTGTCTAAGTTCGAATATATATTATGTAATTTTATATTTTATCTAAAAATATTACTTAAATTATAAAGTTTATAACTTTAATGAATTACTTTACTATTAAATAAAACACTTAAAAGATGAATACCTGAAATAAGAGAGCAAACTTATAGCCTATCTATATTCCAAAGATTAAGTAACATCACATACAGTAGAATAGCGTACAGGAAGTAAACAAAACTATGGTAACATTTTAAAATTTATTTTAGGATTAATTCAATTTTGTATTTTTAAGGGGATTAGCGAAACAGTGCTCTAACCATCTTCAACCCTAAAATATAGATATTAATGCCGTTCTGTTTCTTTTGATATGAACTATCTTCCTACAAAACAGATTAGACCAATTCACCTTCTATATTTCTTTTGAAATCAGTAATCTTTTCTTTGAAATGAATTTCCCTTTTCTTAGAGGGCAATATTGATCCAACTCTAAGACCGAATAAGAAACCAGTACTAACATTACATGTAACCACAAAGATGGCTAACGTTAGTTGTAATAGTAAACTTTTAAGTCTCAAAAATATGAAAATAAGCCATTTTTGTAGCCCTTTTTTACAATAACTAATAGTAAATTCGTTGAGTATAATAATTCTAATAATTTCGGTCAGATTATAGAATTGAAGCCATCAGTTGAATACCCATGGAAATATTGTGTAAAATATTCTTATCAAATTTAGAGTCAAGTAATTATGTAAATTTTGTTAAAGAGCTAAAAAAAAAGGATACACACACATACACACACACACACACGATCTAAAGAAACGTTAACTTCATCCCAAAATATTTGAAACCAAGATATATAAATTCAAATAAACTTACAGATATTATTGACCATTTGAAATATGTACCGTCATTCACCATTCAGTCGTATTTCTCAAAATAGCTCTGAGGAAATTCAGACAGGGAGTAAAATAGACGAAGATTTCTTTGGCATTATTAACTAAGTACAGTGTAGTATGTGTAATAATTAAACCAACATACTAACACTTATACAACGCTGTTATGTTTAAATAATGTTTCATTACATTCATAAAGTTCAAGTATTTTTATTCACTTTCTTACGTGCAAACAAATATTCAGTGCAACATTGGTCTAACCAAGAAACACTATCGGTGTATCTTCATAAAAATCGTAATATTTCTAAATGTACGTAACAATAGACTATGTAACATCGTATTTAAGTTAAAAATGCATCACACAGTACACCACTAACGATAAAATAGTGTTTTTTTTTTAATTCCAAGAAAAATCATAAATGTAAAACTTTAACAATCTGTTTCTCTTTTTTTATTCTTCTTCTTTTTTTTAAGTGGCTTGGACCATTGTTAAACTGACCCCATCAATTTAAAACAATAATACCAGAGTTGAACGAGAAGTTTTATAACCATTTCAAATAACCAGACAATACAGAAGATCGTTAAAAATATGAATAAAACAATTAATCTGTTCGATATTCAGAAGAACTACAGAAACTATCGACAAAAGTCTTCAATTACTTTCTTTTTTATCAGAATTTGTATTACTTTGAATTTATATTTAAACAAGCAAAATATCAAATATTTTTTGAAATCTGATTTCTATTTCTTATATTTAATAAATATGTTTTGGTCAAACACTTAAATTTACTCGGAATAATATATTAATTTTATCTATAGTATAATCGGACTAAGTGGCAGCTTGACTCTCGATTACCGAGATATTAGATCATTATTTAATTAGAGGAAAAGAGCGGATGAAGGTGTTATATTGCAAAACCAAATCTTCGAATGAATTAATGTACAAGTTTTTATTACATAGTTATTTCGGTGTAAATATTTTCAGGAAATACTATGCCACAGAGAGTAGAAGAGTGTCGTTTAATTTCAGATATCTTTCGATTGTACTGTACTGTACATGAGAGACGAATACATTACAGCTTCATCCATGCAGAACAATCGAGTTTTAAATCATTGTAACATAACACCTTCGTGTACTTGTGTCTTCAATTTCTGCTCATTTGCTTCTTAAAAATTTGTAACTAACTTATTAACATGTATTGTAAATATTACAGAATAATTTATTAATAAAAAATATACAAATGTTCGATTTACATAAGTAAAAGTAATTTCAATTACACAGCATGGACTCCTAAATATTGTTTCGTTTAGGATTTCTGGATCTCCCACTAATTTTATTTGATCAAAAACAAACATGTAACAATAACTCACTTTAGTAGTATATTTACAATTTAAATTAAAGAAATCATAAATTATTTTGCACTTCAATCATTTGCAAATCATTTGTTATAGTCAATATTTCAATATTTTTCAAACTATTTAATATATTCTTTCAATAATAAAATGTTCCATTGAATAAAATAAACTATAATTCGGGGAAAAATAAAAGTATGTACTGTATTATTTTTAATGTAATGTAACTTGCTTGCCTCTTATAGGATAAGTAAAAACTTCTTACAGATAATGCTGTTATTAAGAGTCGAATAGATTCTTAATAACAGCATACTCTTAGTGATAATAAAAGAAGTTATTTAATAACGCTAGAAGAAACAACAGACGAGAAAGAAAATATGGATTATTCATTTTTCAATTTTTATAAATCAATTTTTTTGAATTTCTGATTTGTTCAAAGGTATCATTTATTTATTGCTTATAATGCTTGAATATTTCATAAAATAACTGAACGTGTCAGGCAGAATATTAAACAAAAAAGTAATATTAAATAGATATGATATATACAAATAAATATGTAAAGATTTATGAAACTTGTCTAACTTGATATAAATAAATACATATGATATATAATGTAGAAATAAATAAATATATTGTAAAAAGAATATTTTATTTTGAATGCAATAAGAAAGCAAAATCTAAAGTTCTAGGAATTTTTTTTTAATTTCTAGAACTTGCCATTAACTGAGTTTGTAAAACAACATTTTCGTTTACACGAAGTATTTCCGTTTGCAAATTCTTTATGTAACAAAAATTAATTAATTGTTCCACAGGCAGTCACTTTTCGTTTTTATATACTCCAATGTCGCTCTTTATTAATGCAACTACATGCTGGTTTCCACATTACCAAAAGATGAAAACGAAAGAGCGGAAATGAAAAATTACTAGATTTCTTTTCCCTTCATTTCTGTTCAGTTCTATTTCGAAAACACCAGAATATCGCGAGAAAAATCAAATCAATTACAATAAATAATCTTTAATAGCCGACCATACTGTCTTACAATTGATATCATTATAATGTTTGCTTATTCTTATAGAGGATGGAATATTTACATACTTCTAAAGTTAATTCTAAAGCTTGATTTCTACATTACTATAAAATGTTCCAGAAAGACAGACCAGAGAAAGAAACGTGATGTTAATCCTGGTCTAGAAATTTCGGATCGAACGAATTCTGTAAGGAAAAGATTCGAAAATATTTTTACTGTTTTGTTCCTTTAAATGACACCAATTTGAGTGTGATATTTTGATGCCTTATTTTTTCTAATTTTTGGAAAAAACTGTTCGACACCTTAGTTTCCAAATTAGATGTTAGAAGAAGAGAAAAAAAATCGTTTAAGACTTATTTCTAACTTTGACTTTATAAGTGAAAAACTTCATATTGAAAAGATACAAAGCATTGCGATACTAAAATATCGTGATCCATTTTTGTTATTGCCTGTAAGAATACGCCGATAATTCTGTGTTCAATTTTTGGTGTAAAGAATATACAACAGAAACAGAATAAGATGAAATCTGTTTCGAGGATATTTCTTCTAATACCCCTTTTTCGTTTCTGGTGATGATAAAACGAAGCATAATTCTTCGCTTTGTTTCGTTATTTTCGAGTTGTCCGCCATTTTTCTTCGATATTGCAAGACATTTTAAAGTATTTCTTACTCTAGCTCTTTTTCCGGATTTTGATGATCAGAAACTTTTAAACAGGAAGTGGCATCATTTTTCCGTTTCTGTTTCATGTTTCCTGAGTATTTTCCAGTGCTTGGAAATTAGCTTTTAAACTGTGTTCAATTCAGTTCTAAAATACAATTGTATTTTTGTACTTACAATTAAATCAATTATTTTTGTATTTTAAAATTATAAACGTTAATTTATTGCAATTGAGAGTTTATTTATAAATCAATTCCACACTGATTCATAACAATATGTGATATTTTTTATACAGTCGATCCCCCTATAAGATCATTGATTTTTCCGTTTTATCTGAATTACATGTTGTACGAGTCACTTAGATTTTACAAATATGTGAGCCGTTCACAGCCCGGCACACGTATTTGTAAAATCTAAGTGACTCGTACAACATGTAATTCAGATAAAACGGAAAAATCAATGATCTTATAGGGGGATCGACTGTAATGCAAATAAATTCACCATATATATGAACTTGTCTATTTATATACAACATGGCAAATTACTGTTTACATTTTACTTCTGCAGCTGCTTCGTACGAACAGGAAATTATCATTCAAGAGTCTCCATTAAAAAACAGGAAGACAGGAAGTATAAAATAATTTAAAACAGTGTAAATTTCAATTAATGGTCTCAAACTTTCAACAGCATAATTTAAAATATTTGTTAACTTAATTTTAGTAAGCGGTATTAAATGGTGCATAATGCACCATTTAATACCGCTTAAATGATAATTAAAATTCGCTTAGGTCACCATTTTTCTTTTGATATAAAGCTATTTATATTTCCTTTCTGTCCCGAATATTAATGTATCAACGAATAAATTGTTTCCGAAATTTGTTAAAGTAAGCATTTACAATACTTAACAAACAACGTACAGTTAACCATTTTGCTGATAAAATTTTCATATTATTGTTCAGGCTTTTATTAGGATATATTAAAATTTGTTTTATGGTTCTTTTCAATCACACGATTTCTCAAAAACGTGAAACTATTTAAAGCTAAATTCATCAAAAATGAGTTTATTTACTTTGTCATTAGTTATCAAAATCCATTAACGACAAAAGAAATAAATTTTTATAGAATGTGATCAATCAATGTATCAGATTAAATAACTTAATTAAAATTTCTTATAAACAATAATGTATAATATATGAAATGGAATTGTTTCAAATATAGCAACAGGTAATATCACACTTTGAATATCATATTAAAGTTATTTTGATCCGCAATGAAAATTTATTCAGGATAATTTATAATCATAATATAATCCATTATCAATTCAATAATTCAAGCCACTTAGAATATTAAGTTCTTAAAATAAACTATTAAATATCTTTCTGAAAGAAAGGAAATTGTTAAGTTTGTACTAAAAATAAATATGCATGCATTAAATAAAACGTTAGTGTTGACAATAAATTTAAATTTTCAGAACAATAAAAGTAAACATGTTGATAAATTTGAATTTAATATATCTTACAAATNTAATCATATTTTTAATATATTTAATTTAAAATAAATACAGTAGAACCTCGATTATCCGGATCTTCGATTATCCGGATTGTTCAAAATAAACAAGAATGTTACGAATTTGCACTTGGCGAATTACGATACTGTTTATGTACAGTACGTGATAAAATGCATAACTTGTTTTGTTTCAACAACGTCTCACCCAGCACAGTGGTCGTAAACTCTTAAATATATTTTGCGTCATAATAAAAATATAACTTGACATACGTATTTATAAATAATTTATATTCAAATTACATCATTTCTATGGCTAAGGGCGGCGTATGGGCAACGTGGGCCACCACGTATGCCTCGCGCCTGGAAGGTTTATGCATTACTTAAAAGCCGCGAACGCGACGAAAAAGTTTTAGTCGTCATAAAACGATAAATAGTTTGTCAAATTTTTATTCGTAAAAATGCAGTTTCAACTGCTTTTTATTTTATAAAATCCATCTTCTTGCGCCACCAGAGGGCCTTTTAAACAATAGGTAGTCTGTTACCACTGGTCAGTAGTAGTCCAAATTCAATACGAACGTTTGTTTCTTGAAAATTTGATCACGATTTAAATACAGTATTTATCTTTAATATTACCGATATGTCATCGAAAATAAAACGTGTTGTATTATCATTAAAAGACAAATTAAAGTATTCGTTTCGATTATCCGAATTTTTCCTTATCCGGACTACCTTTATCCCCAATTAGTCCGGATAATCGAGGTTTTGCTGTACTGTTCATCTCAAATTAGTAGTGGGTTGCCCCTGTACATCATACTTTTCCTTTAAAAATAGAGTCGTGCAGGTCATCTATCTAGCACTTTTTAGGGGAAACGTTTGAATTGAAATAACATGACTTCCGCCTTACAGTGGAAGTTCTAATATAATTAATTAGGGCCTACTGCTCCTTCATATCTGGTCTCAAGTTTCGCTTATCTTACTCCGTTGGTTGAGACTAAGGAAAGATAGGCGGACAGACGACAGTAGGAATTTATAGGTCTGCAATTTTTTAAAATTCCAGCCCAATAATAAAGTGATAAATTGAAGTTAAATAATAATTATATTAATCGAAGATTTGTAATTAAGCTTTGTTTTAATTTGTCTGTTTTTAAGGGATATATTTTGCTGTCCAAGCAACGCAATGCAAAGACGATATGTTAAAGCACAGGACGATTTTCTTTGGTTCAATGTTTGGTTCAAATTGATCAATGTTTAAATGATAAACACGTGAAGAAACTCCAAACAACTCCAAATGTCAGGCCTTTATTTTAGTCTTAATGCGCTTAAACTTACTCCATTATTCTTTTATTTGAAACTTTATTAATGATTAATGAGAAATTTATTAGATACTTGAAATATTTAGGCATATATTTGTTTTATGTACATATTTTTACATCATATTATATAATTTTCAGCAATAAACTCAAAAGCAAATCAAATAGACATTTTAAAAATATTTAATTCCGTATTTTGTAAGAACCAATGACCTAATAAATAAATTATTTTCCAATTTTAATAATTTATTAGATTTAAAATTCTAATTTTTTAATTCTAAAAAGTAATAAAAACGTTTAAGAAATCCTTAAAATTAATTTAAATTATTATCAGACTAATAAATGTTTCTATTTATATTATATTTTTCTAACCAAGAAAATTTCTCAAACAAAACCATTTTCACACTATTTATACTTTAAAATAATTTCTAAAATGTTTCAGATAATAAGATAATTAATATTAGAAGCTTTTCCTTTATTAAATCCATTTTATGAAAGTTCTGAAAATTTTATGGATTTTTTTTAATATTCTATTTATGCTAAATTGATTTTAAAACGAACACACGGCCATATTTAATAACTCAATATTTCTTAAATATAATTTTGATTAAAATTGATAAGAAAGGTTAAACATCTGTTATTGACAGAATTAAATAAAATTGATGGCAAGTGGTACAAACATTTATTATTGACGAGATTAATCATGAGTACAGTTGTAGTAATAAATGTTATAGAAAAAATGTAATAAGAACCCACAAAACATATACTTACACATATATTTTAACTTCAATTAGAAATGACATTTGCGAATCATAATACAAATAAGTGGAACATATCCGAATAATACGATTAAGGACCAAGTTTGAAATACTAAAAGCTAATGTATAATCTATGCTTTCAACACCCAGCAGTGATATGGTAGCATACTTTTCAGTGCATTTCACTTTTTGAAAAGTTTTCTTGCTAAACTCTTTTCAAGCGTAAAATTTAAGTTCAATCTTTTAAAAATATACTTAGTATTTTTTTATTCTTTTGGATGCTGCCACGGTAATTCTTCGTAAGCAGATAAACTTAAAACTTTTAATAGATTACATGTCATATTAAAAAAATATTTTTTTTCTGATCTATAATATATAAATGTTTGCGCAGAGCTTAAATAAAAAACATTACTATGCGTGATGTGTCACCATAGTCAGAGAAACATTTTTCTTGTAGAAATCTTGTTTTCATTTATTTTTAAAAGAAGAAATTTATAAATAGAAAGCAATTTCGGAAAAGCTAATCGTTTAGAATTAATCTTTAATTTTTCTCATTCGGTTCTCTAAATAATTTCTTCTGGAAAATTTTGTTACGTTGTCCGTATTTTATATGTTTTATCTTCGTATAGAACATTATAGTCGAACTTACAATTCTATCAATCAATGGATACTTAATTGTACTCTACAGTACATCGAATTAACTAAATTCTTTAACAATTAAAGTAATTTAAAGAAAATAAATCAATGATAAATTTAAGATGATCTTAATGAATTTATCTAAGAAGTATTCATTAACAATAAAATGTAAACTTTAAGAATAAATTATAAATGTTTAAAGTTTTCTTTAAGCATACTTAAATAATGAAAAATCTAATAATCTTTTAATCTTTACTAATTTTTCTGCTATATGTTGAGTTTTAAGTTATTTTTATTGTTTTTAGGGAATTTAACTCATAAATACTTGAATTTCTTTCCGTTAATTATTTCAGTTTCGTTCTCATAAATAAACACCATTTATTTAACGAAATGCAAATTATACATATTAATATAAATATTGATTATTTCTATGACTTTATATCTCTTTTTATAACATCCACGCTTTCATGAATATGTATGAAGTTTGTATTACATAACCTAGTAGTAGGCTTATACTTGAAAAAGAAACTTTATAAATATTAAAGTTTTTGAATTATACATTTAACTAACAGAAAAAAATATGCAACGTCTTTATAAAATAAATCAAATGATGGAATGAATCGCGTCGTTTTTTTCAGTTTTCTTTAAATCCTTTGAAAGATTTTGTCTGTTAAATCACTAAACTTTTCTGAATGCGATTTCTGAACCTATTTAAATTTTATTTCATTTATTTATAATTTACAGAATAAATTTATTCTCTAATATGTATGATTTAATAAATTGATCGGTTGAATTAAGTAAAATTAAATTTCTAATTCGTAAATAATCTATTTATACTCGTAAAATATGCAAAGGTTAAATAACTAATTAAAAATAAATCCTCGGAATTACTAATGCAATATAAAATTTCCTGCATGCATTAATTAATTGTTATTTTTTTATCGTTAACAGAATTGTGACTATAATTAACTTAATAATTTCTACATTTTAAATAATAGAATGTAAGTAAACGATTATTTACAGTAATAAGAATATAAAAATAATAGAAATACAAACATGCTATGGTGTTTAAAAACCTCCTAGACTGAAAAATTTCATTTAATTCGATTATACTATTACATAATATAATATTTTTATAATAACATTTGAAATACTCTTAACAAAAATGTTTAAACAGGATAAAAAATAAATTGAAAATTAGTTTAAAATGCTGTGTTAAAAAGTCAATAGAAACATATATTACGTTACTATTTGTTCATGACAAGTGTTATAATAGATTATAGAAATCTTAAAGGTATATAGAACGACGTTAGAGGTAAATAACGAAATAACGATTAGTATAATATATAAAAGTTATAAATATATAATTAACAAACATACATTATAAGTTATCCAATTTATATTATTATAATTGATTTTTTAATATCATTGCTGATAAAAAATGTCATAAAATCTTGATTTCGAGTCACTTGGAAATTAATTGAATTATATTTTATAATATTTTATATTAAAAAACTATACAAAAAAGGAATAAGATTAACAGAATATTCTAGATTAATAAAACGTAATTATAACACAACAACTGTAGAATAAAATAAGATACGGAAGAAAAAATGATAATCGATAGAAAAAGAAAAAAATAATTTTAGATACTGGAAAAATACACTAAAAAGGAAATTTAATAAAAAGTTCGTGTTATAAATGATATCGACAGAAATGACAATAATAATACCTCGGAGTAAAATAAAATTTGGCATATATATTTTCAACTTCTGCTTTTACAGACGACTTCTGTAAAAATTGTTAAGTCGTTAAGTGAGCCGTTATGAAGCAAACTCAAGTTTTACACAGATTTTCCAGAAAATCTATCCTAAAAATAAACTTCAAAAGAAATGTAATACTATTTCGAAATAGATCAAATCAGGGATATCATATACAGGTATACCTCGCCTTACGTCGGTAATTGGTTCCAGGAAAACGACTTAAGTCGAAAAACGACGTAAGTCGAATTTACTTGTCTCCGAATCTATTTGTCACTAGACTAAACTATAAATTACTATTCCCAGTTCTGTATTTTATTTATTAATGCATTTTTAATCATATATGGTTAATAAGAATCTATTTTAAGCTTACAAACAAATAAATTTTAGTTTTTAATAGAGTACAGAAAAAAGTAATCTAAATTTACGAATGCATGTACATGTACTGTACTGTAAATACAGTACATACTTGTAAATGTGTATATTTTAATATAATTTTATGTGCTTTAAACGCTTTTCTAGTGATATTACGACTTCAATATTTGTGGCGGACGGACGTAAAGTCGAATAAAATGACTTAAACTTGATTTTTATTTTTTCGTATACTTTTTTGACAAACGACGTATAATCGGGAACGACGTAACTCGAAACGACGTAAGTCGAGGTATACCTGTACTTTAGTATCCGAATTACGACTACACGATCACGAGATTCATTTGCCGTAAGTAGACTAATTTTACAAGATTATATTTAATAAGAATGATAAGTAGAAGAAATTCTACTTGCTAAGAAAGCCGACAACATTATTATTTATTAAACGATCTTCCAATTGGTATAATTTTTATCGTACCGCTTTCCGCCATGGCAAAAGTTGAAAATTTCCTACTTTGTGTTTTGTCCACAAAAAGTAAACATGACGTCATTTTATGTTTCCCTCATCTGTTTTGCTTAAGAGACTGGAGGTCCAGTCCAAGCAGTCGAAAAATCCCAGGAATTTCTGGGGTGCTCTGTCTCAGATATGTTGTGCTCGGACTCTCGTCCGACCCATTATGGGCATAGCCGAGGACACGATGGGTATGATTAAAAGGACCTCTTAGTGCTCACAGCGCAGAAGGAGTTAAAATTAAAGAAAATATTCATAGGTAATAATTACACCAATGCGAAGAGATCAAGAACATTAGCCTATTTAAGAGAGAAACTGAAAATAGACTTTTATATAAAACCGAGATAAACAATATTATGATTTTAAAGTTTATATGTTTGATTTGAAGTTGACATTTGACATTAAATTCTGACAGATTTTGGTTTTCAGATAACTAATTATATAATAAATTAAATTAGAAAGTAATTTTTATAATTAATAATTTTTATATTCCGTATTTAAATTAGAAATGAATACAGAAAAACTTGTCTAAAACGGAACTCGAAAATCTGCCTAAATGGAAAAATTTTTCGGAAGAAACGATTTTCTACCCAAATTCTACCGTAAGCCGGAAACTCGTCTAACGCGGAACTGAAGAGTTCTTTGGTACGAAAAACGTAACTTAATCCGAATACAGTAATACCCCGAACTTACGCGATAGGTGGGACTGAGCGGTAACCGCATAAGTCGAATTCGCGTAAGTCGGGGTATAATTTCGCATATAAACAGTGGTGATATTCGAAATATTTAACAAAGGGTTCGCTAACAGAAAATTTTTCCTTTTAAACTAAACCCCAAACCCGAAATATCTCGGGCAAGTTACATAGCGTTACATAAAACTCTGGCGTTTGGACCACAAAAATTTTTGTTTTTTTGGATTTTTGGAATGTTTTTTCCCGCGCGAAAAAATTTTATCGCGATTTTAATTTATCTTTAATGACGCACGCTTCACGCTTAATTGCTTTTTAATTGTTTTTTAATGGAAGTTTGATATCAAATTTCATTCATCGTTCTAAAGTTGTAGTGCACAAATTTTCCTTCGGTAAAGTTATTTAAAGCTAGTTTCTGATGTCAAAAACGACCCCCGATAGTTTTTAAATTTTTTTAATTAATAGATTTTATTATATATAAGTTTAATTAAGTCGG